>NC_091821.1:466122897-466290397 GCF_038994185.2 Dermacentor albipictus | reverse complement strand
TGATTGCGACACACTGCCGTTCTGGCGTTTCACAATATCGGAAACAATTGATAGCCTCTCAAGATTTAGCGAATTCTATCAGTGTGTCGTAGTTCTGCGGAAACCCGCAAGATGGAGAGAAGTAATGAATAAAGGGAAAATCAGACATCCACCCGTTCGTAGCTATTGCTGCAAAGGAAACCCATACGGGTTCCTCGAAAGAAAAGCCTCATAGTTGAAGAAAAATTCGTCCTGGTCCGGGACACGAACCCGGGACCACCGCCTTTCCGGGGCAGCCGCTCTAGGTTTCCTTTGTAGCAATAGCTACGAACGGGTGGATGTCTGATTTTCCTTTTATTCAAATTCTATCAGTAATGGACCCTGACGACCGAAAGAAAAGTCAACAATACCTTTCCAGCGGAAATGATGGCCTTTGCGTTCTTTGGGCGTGGTAAATTCGAATGTTTCCACTGTAAGCTTTGCCGTCGTGTTTCAGGCTCGTAGTAGTGGCACCAAGGTTCGTCCCCGATCACAATTGCAAACAAGAAGTCGTCATCCTCATTGTGATACCCGATCAGATGAGTCAAGGCAGCGCGAAACTTCTCCGTCTTCTCGCGATGGATCAAAATCTTGGGGATCCATTGCGCACCAAAGAGCCGATAACCGAGAAGCTCATGAATTATGGCGTGAACCGAACCGTGACAGATGTTCAGACGGTCTGCCAGTTCATCGATGCTTATCCTCCGTTCTTGTTTCATCAGCTCATGAACATTTGAAATTGTGTGAGGGGTGATTGCACGATGGTTTTGGCCCGGTCTTGGAATGTCTTTACAACGTCCTTTATACCGTTTGCTCCAACGTTTCACAGTGGTCAATGAAATGCCGTGTTCAACGTAAACGGCAGCCATACGGCGATTAATTTCTGTTTCGGAAACACCTTTAGCTGTCAAAAACTTCGCGACACCGAGCTGTTCAACTTTTGAAGTGTCCATTATGTGACGCAACCATATTCAACCCAGTGTATGAGAGCATTAAAGAACATTTATCTTCACACCTGCGTGTCATTTTTGTAAATGAGTCATGCCGTTCTCCTACGCGCATGCCTCGCAGATAATGAACCGAACCATTATTGCGCGGTTAGGGTAGGCGCACTTTCATTTGACTCGCCCTCGTACATTAGAAATGCAAAGATACAATGGGATATACAAATGCGAAAATACGGCTTGATAAAGGACAAAAAAGTGTCACTGGAAACAAAGTTCACTGCATGTATACACAAAACCTCGCAACAAGATATTTAAGTATACGTATAAGTCTCCAATGAGTCCATGTATGTAAGAAAAAGTAACTGTATGTATGCGTCAAACAAGGCAAATAAACATGTTGCACAATCATAGATTCACAGAATCCTAGATTCCGCCCCCATTCCATCCACTCCCCCCGATGTATTGCGCGCGACGGAAGGCGGCGCGCTTGCTCCCCGCTTTTGTCCTTTGCGCACACAAGACTGAGCCACCATCGTCGGCTCACCCATTCCACCTCCCCGCCTACGCTTTCACTCGCACATACAGCATGCAGCGCGTGGTCACGATTTTATCACCCTTAGACTTTATACGAAACATGAGGGCGACGGTGACGGCAGGAATGCGCCTGGAGTGTCCTTATAATTGCTTTCGCAATAATATAATAAACTTATCCGGCAACTGAAGCATCCCGTTGCCCATTTCTTTCCGCAAAAGAAGTATCAAAATCTAACTTTCACCATGCGACAATTCGCTGCGCCGCAACAATGTATTTTTTTTTCTGTGGGGCGGAGGCACCGAAATGAAAAAAAAAAACGCATAGGAAAGTATGTTGGCCAGAATCGAATGCCTACATCGGGCACCTAATGGGGCTACGAAATTAATAACAACGAAAACATGAGATGATTGGCCACTGAGAACCATACGCATACTGCTCAGTATCCTACACCGGCGAAACAAGACTTTCCGGAAAGGTTCCGCTCAAGGAACGTGGTACAATCCGTCGAGTCCCCAAAGTGATGGCGGCGAGCGACCATTGTTTTTTTCTCGTCTGCTAGCCAGAAAGCTTCCAAAAGTCTGGCAGGTGAAAATCCACTCGGCCAGAGCAAACCGAACGCCCACCGAAGTGCACCACGCGGTGGTTGGGGCCATACGAGAAAAACATACGCGCTCTGCCAGCCCGCGGGTAGGGTAGCAAGAACAAAAAGAAAAGTTGAAGAGGCACAATGTGTCCTCGGCGAGAAAAAAGTCAAAGTAGAAAAAATAAATAAGAACGTAGTTACTTTGGCTGGCTTTAGTGTCTTGACATGGATGTTCTGGCATAGGTTAAAAAAGTGTTGATATTTTTTATGTGACATGAGGCACAAATGAACCACCCCAACACATCGTATCATTGGACCTCGCTGCGTGCTTTGTCATTCGTCTGCTAGTGTGTTGATGTGGCTTGTCTCATTGTATGTTCCGATGTAAGACTTTAGAAAAGTCAATGGACTTTTGGCGTCAAATGTTTATAACAACATTAAACCCACAAAGTTCCGCAATTGAAAATTTAAAGCACAACTTTGGAAATGTCAATGCACGTTTCACATCAAGAGCTTATGAGATTTATACCCATAAAGTTTCGCAATTGATATCCATGCGCTCCATAGATTCCGTGGCCTCAATGAGATGCCGCGGCGAGCCCGCTCACCATCAAAGCGCCCTTGAAACTTTGCGCTCGGATGAAACTGCTTGGCGTTATGTGACTACCGGTGTATGGGCGTTTCCACGAAATCCAGCCCGAGTTCGCAATCTTCGCGGTTAAATGTCTTTTCGAGCGTCAAAAAGACATTCTAGACAAAATTTAGAGTGATTTCCGGCGCCAGGGTCGCTTTGGTCGGCGGTGCATGGACAGCACGAAAAAATTTCGGGGGGGGCTGAAGCCCCATAAGCCCCCCCCCTGGCTACGCCCCTGGCTGTGGGGCTGGACAGCTGGTCTAACACCTTACGAGCTCGTTCCAGCAGCCGCGTGAACACGCTCGGGCCCACGAACGCACATGCATACGCAGGAGCCCCTCTCCCCCCCCTTCAGGCACGGAGACATACGCGCTAAGCACATAAACAGCGCATCGCATTGATCCCATTGCTCTGAGTGCAGGGCAGTCGGTTCTTTCCGCCATCCGTACACGTGTAAGGGCGTGAATCAACAGGACGCGGGAAAGCTTCCGGTCGTCGCGCGAGACCTACCGCGTAGCCACGGGTGTACGCTGAACACCACTCACGCCACTCACACGAGCACTCCGCGACCGTTCCCGCCGCCACCTTTCCCCTACCATTCACACCTGCAGCCTGGCTCTGCAAAACTGATCCGCGGGCCGTGAGGATATATTCCTGTTTGGTTTTCTTTCGTCACCTTTTTCCTTTTCTTGGTGAGAGAGTTCGAGACCCTCGCTGCGTCAAGTGGCGGTTGTCAGGACCTCAGTAGCCAGCTTCTTAACAATGCTTTTCTTTCCCTGTTTCACCGTGTCCCCTACACAACATCGCCACCTTCATATGCGGGAGAGGCTTTCATTCCCCTGTTTCCCTCCTCCTCCTTCTCGTAGACAATGCCTCACGAAAAACCCCGTTTTTCGAGTAGTCGCCGGGCTGAGGCTTGTTTTATGACCACTAGCGACGCCCTCCGCCTCCTTGTCTTTCGAACCCCCTCGGCGCCCTACGTCGAGTTTGCGAAAACCGACAGATGGCGCTGTCTGGGAGACGTGAAACCTGCCTTTCTGTCACTGACCTGGCGTTGCCGAAACCACCGGGGGTGCTCTTCCCGTTTTAATAAAGGAGTCCGCAAAACAGCGCTCACACTCTTATTAAAGCGTACAAGTTGCATATGCACGGTCCTTCAGCAGACAAGGTTGAAGCGGCACCTTATAGCGGTTCAGCGAGTGGCGCCCTCTGCCCGACTTTGACGGCCCCTCTCTGTCAGCCAATTATTACCTCCTCCGGGCGCTTGCCTGCAAGGATGCAAAGGCGGCCAAAGGAAGATGAGAGAAACGTAAGCGAAGTGGTTGGTTAGATACGCCGCATAGGCGTTGAGCTCCGTCTCTGACACAAAAGAGCGAACTCTGTTGCAGGAATGGACGTAGATAAGTATACTTGTCGACGTCCGAACGCGGCTACAGGCGCATTTCTTGCTGCGTCTCAACATCTGCTGATAACTGAGCACTGGCACACACCGCTTTCCCCTCGTACATTTTCTGAGAATCCAAACGTGCAAAAGATGCAATAGCGCAGTCTTTTGCTCATTACGAAATTTAAAACAAACGAGTACTTAAACTCCGGAAAGCGCAATCAATCACTGATCAAGCGTCGAATTCACAAAGCTTTCCGGCTGTATACAATGGCTGTTCGCTATTTATTTATTTATTTATTTATTTATTTATTTATTTATTTATTTATTTATTTTAAGAGCGTAAAATGTGTTTCATACGAGCTGCCCGCCCACGCAGTGCATCGGACATTCCGATTGGCTGGCGTCCGCTCTTACGAACACTTCTAAGGCAAGAACATTTTTCTGGATGCGGGCACTTGTTCGTAACCTCGTATGTATGTCCCTGCATTCCTCGCTTTGTTTCTACCATCTCGGTTTTGCCGAGGAGAGAGAGAGGGAAATTGAGGAAAGGGAGAGACGTTACCAAGACGCACGTCCTGTTTGCTACCCTGCACTGAAGGAGAGAGAATAAAAGACAGAAGAAAGAGAGAGAAAGAGCATTAGTTGCGCTAAATCGTTATTACAAGGCTTGTCTGTCGTATCGTTCTCCTTCTTTTTGCTTTTTATCACATTTACCGAATGGAAGGACATACTATGCATGAATGGAATCGAAGTAAATACATCATCATGATAAAAAGCCGACCGGTTACGTGGAATAGCAGCCTTGTGGAAATAATTACGCAAACAAACCAGCCGTCTCGCATCACTACCGGCCTGAAGTTCCTTCGCTATATTGTTAACACATTCTAGAAGTGGAATTAAGGAGCCTCTCACCTCTTGTCCGAAACTAGAGATGTTCGTTCGGGTCTCGGTCGCATATTAAATATAGCTATACTTGGATTTGACATTTCACATAATGTCCATGTATACACAGGCAGTGGCGTTGCCGAGTTGACGTACGACTGCAGTGCCCTGACATTTTGTCAATTCCTCCGAGAGCAACGACAAACTACTTGTACTAACGCGAGAAACGCACCACCTGAAATCAACAGCACGCGTATCCAAGTCCGCCCTCGTGCGCGACCGTTTGTCGAAGCAATTGTATAGTCTGCCCTCGACTTCCAGGGTTCGAGAGCGGCGGCCGACGCGGCTTCCTTCAACCTTTCTGTGCCGCTACACGCAAAACACTGACTGGCACGTGCTTCGCTCACCGCTGCCTTTTTAATTCGCCAACAGACGCGCGCACTTTCTCCGCGTGCACCCATCGTGGGCTGCGGCCAGAAGCGACGTCCAATAGTGGTTCCCGCCCTAAAATCGGCACCTGCAGCCTGCCTATTCGATGGCATAAACAGCATCGTACTAGTAGTGCTCGGGGCTCATGGCACTGTCGCGTGCTCTGCACGATTGAGGTCCCGTGTTTTACCCCCCGGCCACAGCTTCCGCATTTTCAGGCAGGAATGCAGAAACGTTCGTTTACCGTGCTTTTGCGTGTAGTCTAAATTAATAAGAAATTAATTGATTGAGCGTAAACGTACGGATCTGCAATTTTCTTATCGAAGAAAAAAAAAGAACAGCTTTAAAGGAGTACTGGAATGACATTTATGGCTCGTCATTAAAGAAATGCGTTAGCTCAAGATGCAAATTCTGTAAACATTGACAAATACAGTGTTGAGCACCAAAACGCCCTAAATAATTGACAATTACACTCGTTTCTACGAACCCGGGCCTGTATTCACAGAGGCTCTTGCACTAGAATGGTTCGTAAGAGGAAATTTCTGCCCATCACGATGCTACATACTGATGACGAAGGTGGGCGGCTAGTGGCAGCGAGGGACTTACGAATGAGAATCGAGCTTTATGAATTCAATTTCAGCATACCCTGGAAAATGGATACGCAATCTTATCATTCATATATGATGTGAGCGCTGAGGCTGCCCTCACGCTAGTGCCAGAAAAATCATAAGAGAGCTGCACTCTTTCATTTTTTTCTATTAGCAACATCATGATAACTCACTTTATCAATTACTTTATAACGGCAACACATCATTGTCACACTCGCATATTCTTCCAGCACCGCATACTTCAGACCATCGATCATGCGCGCACACATTTAACACCCATTTTTGGGACTAAGAAATACCAGAAAGCACCTTTGGGATTGAGCATAACCTAATCAAACTCGGTGCCGTCCAACATGGTTGGTAGAACTGGAGCTGCGCTCTCGAAACTTTTCTGTTCCTAGTGGCTTGTTGTTATTGGCTGGTCGCCTCCACTAATACTGGGTCCGGAACCAACATTGGCTGGAATGTTCTCTTGCAAAGGGTTCTAGAGCAAGGGTCTTTCTCAAAACAGGCCCAGATCCGTCATTATTTCACTCGGCACTACAACTATGGAGTGAAAAGAAAACTTCGTCTTCTTCACTGTTCTTGTTCACTGAAATTTCGCCAGAATTTTTAAGAAGCATGTATAGTTACAGGTGGCACTCTTTTATTGCTTCATATCAAATTGTTTGGTCTGTACCTGTCATAATTGCATTCGGTTACGTTAATTTTGGTTGTTTGCGGCACCCTGTATTTCGCATGCACGAGTCTATATCACATTTGGACGCTATGATTTTAATTTCTCTCTGCGTTTTTTTTTATTGCTTACTGAAACGTTGTTCGCTCCTTGCATTTCGGTATCCGTTTCCCATGCTGGACGTGACGTGTTTATGCGCACATTATTCACTCCATCAACCTAGTAGCCTACGTCAGGCCTTTAATATTTCAGACTAAATAAAACAATAAATAAATAAATAAATAAATAAATAAATAAATAAATAAATAAATAAATAAAATACCTAGACTTAGGGCTACACGACGTCCGTAAATTTCCGAATGGTAATGTCCATGACGACACGTCAGAGCCGCTCGAAACTACGTTGGCATAAAATTAGGATGTGATTTGTTTTGCATTCGTTATACTTGCAGGAGTAGTCCTTTTACGTTGGAAGGTTCCTATAACTGTCAAAAATATGTCTCAATGCTCACCTAACGTAACGTCGGTACGCAGAGATTTTCAACGCCTATGTCAAAGTGTGCATCGGAGAAATGGCGGCGCATTAACATTTTCTACTCGACACACTACCTGGTGATTACCGTGTGCTAGATTGTCATGAATACTGTGGAGCCAACGTAAATATCAGACACCAGATATGAAAATTTGTCGTTTTAAAGACGAGCCTCACGGAAAATTCGCAAAGCACGGGAGCGCGGTAACCCCACGCATTTGGCATGTGGTGGCGTTTCTTTTAACCAGCGAAACCAAATCGGTGAACACGAGATGACGTGTATGAAGGTTGCGTTGAGTGAACGTCCTCCCCCGTGCCTGTATTTTTTTTCGATGGGTAACGCAATGAAGCACGACTTCTCTCTTGTACGGTTCCTGCCAACGCCACGGTAAACAATGCGATGTTATTGTTCGCATTCCTCGTCGAGAGCAGGCAAATGCAGCAGCTTACCTTTCCCGCTTTTCTACGCCTTTGCAACAAGAACTGGTGGCGACCTTCAAGCGCATCGGCTTCACGCTTGCCTGTTGTAAGCGAACTTGCTAGTCGCTACAGTTTTCGCATTTGTCGGGCCGTGTAAACAGCTGGCCGCGACGGTGAGACGCCTATCAGTGCGTGAATGCGTCGTAAAGCAAAAAAGGCTCACGTGACACAGAATAGCCATTACAACGCATGCCCGCTAGACGCACGCAACCTCGGGTATGGGTTCGTCGACTGACATTGCCGCTCTCCATCGCATAGTACAAGCGGAAACCCACGGGGCGTGACCAGTGAAGGTCTCGGGCCCGCTTGCACGCGAGCAGTGTGATCACGCCTTCTTACTCATTCGCTATTGTCGTATTTCTTATTTTTATTGCTCGTTTTATGTTCTTCTATTACTTCTCTCTCTTTCACACCGCATCAAACTACGTCGAAGCGAGCAGCAATCGTCCAAAATGGCCCATAGGTCGCTCCGGCCCTGTTTGGAGAATCTTGCTGTCGAGCACAAGGTCGCGGTTTCGAATTTTGACTTCGCCTCGCCGATGTTGGAGGTGATAGATCTCATAAAAACGCTCCTACGACGCGGTTTATAAACATGGTAAATAAAACCATAATTGGCCGAAATTATTCCGTAACTCTCGGCTGCGCCGTCTCTCATGGGTACTATGTTGCCTCAGGGAACTAAACGCTATCAATATACGTTATCAACATAGGTTGATCAAAAATGTGTCTAGTTACTTAACCGTATATCCCAGAAATACCGAAAGCGAGGGTGTACACATGGTAACCATGGGTTTCCACATATGTATATATATATATATATATATATATATATATATATATATATATATATATATATATATATATATATATATATATATATATATATATATATATATATATATATATATATATATATATATATATATATATATACCAGGCAATATCAGTTCTGGGTCCGGGTAAATATTCACAGTGAAGTAGACGCGCGTATGCACCGGTTTATTGACGTTTGGGCCGGGGTCCGCCCTTCATAAGAATACAATGCATGGTGTCACTACAGTTAATATACATGTGCCTATCAACAAAATGAAGATACGTTTACATGAAAAACGAATAAAATTGGCGAACAAAATGCATCCGAATCATTCAAAGGATTGCGATTGCAAACATATCATCTAAAGTACAAAGCATAAAAACGCACCGAAATGAAGTGTAAAAACCAATCGCCACGTGACAACAAAGCGTCAATATGTGCTCAATATGTGCTATTTTATAAAGCAAACACAGACACAGAAAAAGGGGAATAGCGACGTACTAGTAGCAGAAGGGACAAGTGACGGGCTACAAAGACAGGCAACTCAATTTTCCTACACATTCATTCATACCACACGCGACGGTATCAAACTTATATATAAGGAAGAATTCGCGGGCTTCTCTATCATAATTTGAACGAAATCCAGATTCAAGCAACGTGACTCTCAGTTTATCAAATGAGTGGTCAGGAAGATGCACGTGTCTTGAGATGGGCAGGTTGGGCAGCATGTTAGCGTGGGATTTATTATTGTTAAAGCGGTATCTGAAAGGCCCTTCTCTTTGTCCGATGTACCGTTTTCTTGCAGAGCGTACATTCAAGCATGTATATTACGTTTTTTGTGTCGCAGTCGAAATCGCCTTTGATTTTTAAACAAAAGTTTGAAGACGTACTAGTAACTTGTTGCGATGTGACCATCGCATATGGCATCGCAGACCATACATATATATATATTTTTTTCGCTCCCCGTTTTCCTCCCCCCATGTAGGGTAGCAAACTGGACTTAGTCTGGTTAACCTCCCCGCTTTTCCTTCTTCCCTATTCTCTCTCTCTTAACGAACGTGCTCGACCTCGAAACGCTTAACAAATGCTGCCAAGCTTTAGAGCCGTTTAAAAAGTTACTGCAGTAGCTTTTACTACAAAGCAGTCACGATTTCGTAGAAGTGTCGGTTTCGCGTTATGGGGGGATGCCGAAGGTTGTCACGTGCGTGTAGAACATGGTGAAGTACAGCGACTCAATCGGTCATCTGCTGTGCTACTCCATCACGCCCCACGTGACGTGTATCAACATTGCGTACGACCCAGTGAGCGGCAGTCCGAACCAAGCGTCCCGCAGAAGGTCCCCCTATGACTTTCTGTGTCATGACGTCACTAGTAATATCATCGTCGTCGTCATCATCATCATCGTCATCAGCCTGGTTACGCCCACTGCAGGGCAAAGGCCTCTCCCATACTTCTCCAACTACCCCGGTCATGTACCAATTGTGGCCATGTTGCCCCTGCACACTTCTTAATCTCATCCGCCCACCTAACTTTTTACCGCCCCCTGCAACGCTTCCCTTCCCTCGGAATCCAGTCCGTAACCCTTAATGACCATCGGTTATCTTCCGTCCTCATTACATGTCCTGCCCATACCCATTTCTTTTTCTTGATTTCCACTAAGATGTCAATAAATCGCGTTTGTTCCCTGACCCAATCTGCTCTTTTCTTATCCCTTAACGTTACACTCCTCATTCTTCTTTCCATAGCTCGATGCGTCATCCTCAATTTAAGTAGAACCCTTTTCGTAAGCCTCCAGGTTTCTGCCCCGTACGTGAGTACTGGTAAGACACAGCTGTTGTACACTTTTCTCTTGAGGGATAATGGCAACCTGCTGTTCATGATCTGAGAATGCCTGCCAAACGCACCCCAGCCCATTCTTATTCTTCTGATTATTTCAGTCTGATGATCCGGATTCGCGGTCACTACCTGTCCTAAGTAGATGTATTCCCTTACTACTTCCAGCGCCTCGCTACCTATCGTAAACTGCTGTTCTCTTCCGAGACTGCTAAACATTACTTTAGTTTTCTGCAGAATAATTTTTAGACCCACCCGTCTACTTTGCCTCTCCAGGTCAGTGAGCATACATTGCAATTGGTCCCCTCCTAGTCATATGCCTCCTGGAAAATGAGAACAAGAGCTTCGTAGAAAAACTATGATAGTAAATCAGTTGGGGCGCTCGGAGGCCAATATTTTTTTAGGGTTTCGAAGCCGACGACTTTAAAGAAAAATTACAGCAAAGAGAGATGCGTGTCTGCAAAAATCGACGCGAAAGAAAACAAGGTTGACGCATATTCTATATGTGTCTATATGTACTGAGATTGGGGGTGTCTGAGGAGGGGCATTAACAAATGACCCAGTGTTGCATAATTTCATCATATTAAAAGCGAAACCTTGCGAATGTCGCCAGGTTTCGTGACCGAGGGTTATGCGGTCCAGCTGTTTTCTAACCGAATAGGCCAAGCAATCACAGCGGAGGACGCGCGCTTCGTGCGCCGCAGGGTTCCTTCCACCACCACCAGATGGCGCTTGCATCCGCGGCGCCGGCCGTGCGGGGTAGAAAAAAAAAGAACCAGAAATGTCGCTTTCGCGCATCTGCGGCAGTGGTGGCGGCATTGCATTAGCCTCTCTACAATGGTTGAACAAAGCCTTGCGCGCCACATTGTGTGGACGTTCAACAGGCAAACTCGTGTTTCGATTTTTAAGCACTCACAAAAAGCTTCACGATGCATAGATTCTAGCTCGTTCGATTGTTTGTCTTTTTTATTTTTACATTATTAGTATTATTTGCTTTGTCCCATTGTCAGACATTGCATGTTTTTCAAGGATGCTCTACTTTTGTTTATCCATGTCAATATATTTTTGTTCACAATTTCTCCTTCGACTTTCTTTTTTTATTTTTACGAGCATCTACGTCGACGTTGTGTTCGATTAAGTTCGAGCTTCTTGTCTCGTTGAGATCTACGTTGTGATATCTTTTGCAACTCGCTACGATGCTGAGGGCGCGATAGGGCCGTTTCTTTTGACCAGCATGTCAGGTAGAAACCCAGATCCCACGTACCCCAACCTGTACCCTGTTGCCGAAGATCATGTTTTAGAAGTGAAGAGCCGAGGAACAAAGCAGAGAGAGAGAGAGAGAGAGAAGGGGAGAAAGAAAGGCAGGGAGGTTAACCAGACTGAGTCCAGTTTGCTGCCCTACACGTGGGGCGGAGAATGGGGAGTTAGTTTCTCCGCTGCTTCCCTGGATTCATTTTTGTTGGGAGCAGTGCGCGCTTACGTTAGTATATTCACCGCAGCTTTCATTCCTGCCTCTCTCTCTCTCATTTTACTACACTCCTTGTACCTTCCCACGCTGTAAGATATAGTCAACAAGACGCTTTTCTGGTTGACACCTCTGCCTCTCTTGTATGTTGGCTTCACTAAGTCTATTCGTACGTAATTTAAAGCCGAGGGTTGTTATTTCATGTGTTCAAGTATAAACAGCGACCTTCACGCACATACATATGTACAATTTCTCCAATAATCTGCGGCAAAATCAAATTGCAAACTATATAGACTAGATTCAGCGTGCCGCCCGAAAAAATTAGGTGCGGCTAGCCATCGCGGCTCGGTATTGAAAGCATAGAGCTTTAAATAAACGTGTTGCATTTGGTGACAGAAATCTGCAAAAATGCAATGTGTTGCCCCTGTACAGCCAGTAGTAGTTATGCTTCCATTTGCGTAAGTGCTGCACTTTGTGTGAATTGCGATGAACAGCGCATCCACTCCTTACCTTCTCCTCATCGCCATAATCGATCGCGATACTTTCACACCCCTTCCCCTGTGAAGTGTAGCAGAGTATGGAGCATCAGCTCTGGCTGGCCTGCTCAGCGTTTCCAGTAAACAAAATCTCTATCTATCTACTTGTTATGCCAAAGCTGAAAAAAGAACATCCTTATTGCTAGCCCGTACGGAGATGATTGAGAAATCTCAAGGACCATAACATATAAATAGACAAATTGTAAAGTATTTGAGTTCCTATATGCTACAGAAGAGATCGATTAATTTTAAGGTGAGAAAGCAACCCAGGGTGACTTTGACAGTTTAAAGGCTGACGATAAATTTTGACCACGTGCGACCTTTTGAAGTTCACTCAGCTCCTAGTACGAGGATGGCGTTATTATAATTATTTATTTCGTCGCCATCTTAAAGCAGCCTCTGCTATCCGAAGTGAAACCTGCGATATTAATATCAGCAGCAGTACGCTACACAGCCACTCAGCCATTACCGTGAAGAGCATACTAAGTCTAAGTATAGTTAAGGAAGAATCCCCATAATGCTTCCTACTAAACAATGCAGATTAAAACTGGTAGGAGTAGCGTTCCACGGTATTACTGAGGCGAGCATAAGCGCGAACCATCCCTGGTCATGGCGGGGCTACTGTGCGCGCTCGTCCCTATCGGACGCGCACAATACCTGTCGGCAAAGCTAAGCACAATAACAGAAACAAAACAACGGTAACATAAAATTGGTAAATAAACACTCTAGAAACGTTCTGTGCTTTTTTTATGTGAGCAATTGTGCTACCATTGAAGAAACAATTAAGCACTAAACGAAAGAATGAGAGCAGTGGGAACACGTAACAGACAACAATAACTAACCCAACGCGCCATGAATGCCTCTCGTATTCAAAAGGGCGACTACGTTTCCTAACAAACGTAATGCGCGGTAGGGGGTGCGGTTTCACTTCTTTCTTCGTTTCGTCTTTTTTCTTAATTCATTTTCTTACATTTGTCCGCCACCAGCACAACTTTCTATTGTTCAGTGCAGGCCGGCCACCGCACAATGAGTGTAACGTACAAATGTTGCTTTTTCTCCCCATTTTATTTTATTTTTCGCCATCTTCTCACGTGTTATAGTGGAGGCGGCCGAGATCGCGCAGTGGCACCAAAAGCTTTATTTTTTCTAGTTTGCTGAAGTCCAACGCAGTTTACCTAGTGCGGTTCGCGTTTGACCAGTTTCATATTCTTCTCTGCGGACGTCTCTTGTGGTCACAAGACCGTCCGGACAGCACACATTCGAGGCAATTAAGTGCAGCTGCTGGCTATATACAAATAATCTCAATTTCAACGGCTAAAACCTCTGGCAAGTACTTTAAACCCTTCAGTTGCTTGAGCTTTTGTGAAACGTCTATACCATCTGCTACTGAATTACACGTTCTATATATGGAGTATGGGCTGTCTACCTTTTCTTTTTATCGTTCTGTAGCTTAGCATAACTTTTTTTTAATTACCGGTGTCAAACAGCCCAATTTTATGTTTTGAGCTGATTTACTTGCGCGAAAAGTTAAAATGCATAGCTGACGAACTAACACAACTGCACTAAATTTTATTTAGCCGCTTAAGGACGAATTTTGCAATCTACGAATCGGATCCGGCGAGCTCGCAAGGCATATCCACATCGTGGGCATTCTGAGGCTGGTACCAATTGTGATATGTGTGTTCCCAAATTGTGCGAGGAAATGTGTCGGTGTTCCAGTTAAATTTGTCCTGATGCACTACTGAAGGAGGCATTTTGTTGGTAAAGTAAGCGGGACAAGTGCGCATTTCGTCCATCTTTGCCGACACCACTAAAGAACATTTAGTTTCAAAATTTGTTGAAGTGAACGTGTATTGAGAACTGTCTTTGACGATGGTGGTGGTGCTGGTTGTGTGTTTTAGCTAAAGGCGCGTTTACCTGGCGATCGAGGCCAGCAGTGGCTCTGACTGAGCCTCCCTTTCATTGTCACTGGGGTATTCACCATCTGTCGAACATGCACTCCAGTGTCACTTAGAAATGTGAGAAGAAGGCGTGGAGCTCCCTCGCGGGTTGTAGCAGAGCCTTCCGGAAACACAAAGTGTCGAAGACACGCATGCCGGAGACCTTTCTTTTCCAAGTTTTCAAGTAGAGCGCGCCTCTCAGCCCGGTAGCTTGGGCCCGACCGTAGAAAGTGTTAAATGCATCTTGTGTCATTACACGAAGTACACAGTGGATAATTAGTACGTGTCGTTTTGAATAACCACGCAGCGGTATATCCAGATACTGAATCAGCGCAGTAGCGAGGCTTCCTCTCGACGCATGTGGATGCAGTGGATGCATGTGGCGGAATCCAAGAGATAGAGAAAAGGATGCATAGAAAGGCAGGGGGGTTAACCAGAGGCAGTTCCGGTTGGCTACCCTGCATGGGCGGAAGGGTGAAGGGGGATAAAAAAGAGAACGAGAGCGGAAGGGGCATGTAGAAAGAAATAGAGACGAGCACGACCAAACCGCGTGCACTACAGAGTGGTAGGAGGTGGCGTTCTTACAGTCTATAGTGAAACCACGCAGATCGCAGGAATCTTAATAACGCGAGTAAGACCTTTAGCGTGGATGTTCTGTGGGAGTACTGACCTAAAGCTTTCAGTTCTAAGCGATACAATGTGAGCACGGATGTCCGATTTTGTGACTTGACTGCTCTTTGGTACTTTGTAGGGATAGGAGAGTGCTGCGCACGCAAGAGCGTCCGCCTCGTCATTTGCAGCAATGCCAATGTGAGAGATATCCAATTAAACTTTAGATTGAAGCGTTTCTTGCTGAGGTCTTCCACCAATACTAGCGACTTGCGTTGGAACTTCCTTGATGGTAGACCACGACGGGAGTGGTTGCAATGCCACCTTCGAGTCTGTGATGCATACGACATCTTGTGCAGGCAAAGTCTTTAGCTTTTGTAAGGCAGCATCTGTTGCCACATCCTCGACAACTGCTGATGAGACCACACGGTCCAATCGGCCTGACCATGCAGCTTTTAAAGAGGATACACAAAACGCAGCCGCCCAGCGGTCTGCGTCCACTTTATCGGAAGCATAGGGAGCATTTATCGGAAGCCATGGCTGTGTACATATTAAGGTGATTGAGGTAATTAGTCGTCAAGCGGTCCAGAACGAGAGGACGTTGCTTCTGCAGATGAAACGCTGTTCTTTCACTGCAGCCTCGGTATGCTTAAACTGCAGGTAATATATTCAAATGCCTAGCTCGGGTCTATCATTTGTTTCTATCTCGAGCAGTACAATCGTAATGCGCGAAGCATGTTCAGTGCTGCTTAAAATTGTGATTGTGCCCTGGTCCCTATACGTTGGCGAAGGGCTTCCTCTTCTTCCTGGTAATCTTCCACCAACTTCCTATTCTTCCTGGTAATTTATCTGTATAAACTATATGGTTTTCATTTGTATAGGACACCAATCTTACAACCGTCTCTTCACTGAAGACTGATTCACTCTTTTCACAATTTTATCTAACCATAAGGCACCGTACAGGGTAGCTGTGCCCTGATTTACTGCTTGATAAGTAATACGGGGTGCTAAGAATCGTACTAGTACATCTTACCAATTTCTGCGGTTGCCACGTGGTTGTTGATGCCAAGACAGATAGAGGCAGTTAAGGCGCAACGGAGATAACAGCTGATTGTTCAATTTAGCACGTCAAGTCTTTACTTTGCATCTTTGTCCTGAGATACACAAGAGTAGAACCCATGATCACTTGCGCGCACCCAAAGAAAACGTGCTTCAGCGGCCCTCCAGTCAGGATACAAATCTCTGTTCCCAATCCATTTCGGCGTTCTTCGCTGACGGCTCGGCAGCCGTGAATACACAACACCCCTTAAACAAACAAGTGCAATGACGAGTGCAGCAGCAACGATTGTCGTTTTCACGCGCTATTCATTTATTCATAAATTGTTCCGCTCTTTCCTTCTTTCCTTCTTTCTTTCTTTCTTTCTTTCTTAATCGCCAGCGAGGCTTCGGGTGGGCCGTTCAACACGCCCCAAAGAGAGCTGTTTCGACGACGCCTAAACCCCAGTCCTGGCGTCTCCCTTCCCGGTCAGGTTGCGACCCGACGTCGACGGGGCGTGCAGCGGGAAGGCGTCATACGTCAGGCGGCCGCGAGAAGACAGACGTGCGCCGATAAGGACCGCCATCAACCGCGCTGCGGACACGGCGAACCCTCGGCTGCAGACCGGACAGAAAGGAGGGAGAGAGAGAGAGACGCCGCGGACGAAAGAGAAGAACCGGTGATACGGCCACGTGCTGGGGCGTCGCGGTGATGGGCCGCCGGTGCTGATTGATTGTGATGAGACGGCATGGCCACGCGGCCCGCGTAGAAGCGCGCGCCGAGGCTTTATCGGAACAGGGCCCGAGCGAGACAGGCAGCGGCCCGAAGACACGTCTCGTGTTTCGTCCGCGGTGACGGGTGCGGGACACACGTAAACGCTGCCCTGCCTTTCCCTCCGCACGCCGATTACCCCTGCGTGGGGCTCGCTCTTTCGCCGAGGGAGTCGATCTTTCTGGGCTTCGCTCGCGCGAGCGTACAGCAATAGCTGCACACCTCGTCGCTCCACCCTTGGCATCAACTCACCGTAGCCTTTCGACACATGCAGTTAGCGCAGCGTTGCTCATATGCGTCTTATAAAGTATCTATGGCATTATGCGCTCGTACACACACACGCACAAAAAAAAACGTGGGCCAAGTGGCGTTTATGGGTCTCATACATTTTTGTGGCTCTTGCGCTGCTTCCTTCTCGCATCAGTTGTTCACAATTAGGAACCGCAAAAATGTTCTAAACTATTCCCGGATTGCGCCTTCGAAAAGAAAGAAATGCAAGAGAGATACTTTGGCAGTCGCATTCAGTGCGTGTGTTTCTGTGTCTTGAGCATGCCACGAGATGCCGCTGTGCGCACTCACGTACCTTCATGTCAGCACCTTCAGCAGGCGATAATTGTCGTTCCGAAAGTGTGCTACCTTAGGAGTATAATATCTTGTGAGCAGCTACGCGGTCGCAGCGACTCGCTAAACTTATTCAACTTTGAGACGGCATTATGAGAAAGCCAGGACGAAAATTTGTACTGAATCGTAAAGGCTGAAGATGCTGAAAGGAAGAAGGTGTTTTGCACGCATGACTGCCTACATTCTTCATTTATGCTGTCGCATTCTGTTGACTATAGTTTCGCCGTTGACTTCCCCTTTAAAATATGCAGCGGCACTTGCAGCGGTACATAGATGCATTAGGGAGATTATTGAGAAAAAAATATAAAAAAATAATTAGGCAACTCTAGCAAGGATTGTCGCACAGTACAGCTCTGGGCAGGGATAAATGTTTTCTAAGCCTCGTGTGTTTGCGCGAGCGCTTGCCTCACAAGCGCACTTTTTGTGGTTGTGTGCCGTACCCTTTCCGTTGTCGCGATACAGAAAAGGGAAATTGTGCCATCAAACAGGCGGCGCGTTCTCCCTCTCTTTCTCTCTGGGCGTGTGCGTGTGCGTGTGCGTGTGCGTGCGTGCGTGCGCGCGCGCGCGCGCGCGTATGTGTGTGTGTGTGTGTGTGTCTTAGTAATTGTTAGGAGTTGTAGTAATGCGAGTCGCGACGGCCATAATACCCCCCCTAGACCTCCACCCACCTCCACCAAAATATGTTACGTGGAAAGACGCGTGTTTGAAGCTTTAAATCGTCGTCGTCTTCCCCCACACCAGTGGCCTCCTCCTCGTCATCATCAATACTGGTCCGTAGCAATATAGTCAGTAGTTTAATTCCTTCATTAATGCAGCACAGAAATCCCATGACCGAAACACTATTAATAGTTTAATGAGCTCCCTTTATTCAATACGAAGGGAGCAGCTCAAGCTCCCTAAATGCCGGTAGTACGGCGTGTGTCGATAAAGCACACGCCTGTGTTCCGCGCGTGATTTTATATTCCACAGCTCGTTCTGCCCGCGTCGGCCGGCACCTCTCGTCGTCTCCTGAGCTATCGCCCCAAGGGGGAGCGATAAAATAATCAGAGCGGGGCCAAGGCGTGGCGTCGACGTGCCGATCAAATTAACTGGCCAGCCGTTTTCGCGCCCACTAAGTTAATGGGCGCCGCCGACACGCTGGCGAGTCACCCGGGGGGGGAGGGGGGGTTCTTCGACGGGGGAGGGGATCGTTGGCCCCCCTCTGCTTTGCGTCTCCCCAATTCCCCTGGCGTTCCTAGGGAAAGCGACGGGGATGGTCGCGCGGGACGACGTCGGGCGATCCCGATCGCGTGACTTCCCCATCATCGGCTCAGCTCCAATCTTCACTTATTGGGCCCACAGGGATCCCACTCGCGCGCCCATCACGACACCTTTTTTTTTCTTTTTTTGGACGCCCCGCGCCGGAGGAACAAAATGAGGGGGAGGGGCGGGGGGTTGCGGAATGTCCCGGATTTATTCGTATATGATGGCGGTGGTTGCGGCGGTGATAACGTTACAGGAGGGGTTAGTCTAGCAGACATTACCGGCCATTGCTCCTCGTGTGTGTATCTTTCCGTATCGTGAATATCTGTCACCACGAATCGATCCATTCCGTATCTCGCCGGAACGCATGATTAAAACGCGAGACACCTCTTGCATGCTATCCGCGTTCCTTCCGGTTAAAACTAACAGTTCTGCAGAACTCGCGAGGAAACCCTATTCTATACTCGTGCTGTGCAGAAGCCTTGTCCTATCGGGTAGATAAGCGCTTTCAGATTTCAGAACGTGATGTAGTAGTGGTGATCTGCAACGCCCATGTTGTTGCGCTGCAAGCGTTATATCGAGAAGCAGCACAGCCGACCTCAAACAGCCAAGCAAGAGTGCATGTTGATTGCCTTCTTACTCTGTTCTCAGAATAATTCGTTCCTCAGAACAGCAGTGTAACGTCTATATTTAGCTTTATCTTTCCTTTGGGGCAATAAATGACCACTATAGTTAAGGAATAAACCGGAATCTGGGTCTGGAGTCCCACACCTGAAGTCCCAGTCAGAGAGAGAGACAGGAGTAAGGGGAGACGTAAGGAGGTTAACCAGATGGGAAGATCCGGTTTGCTACCATACGCTGGAGAGAGAGGGGAAGGGGAGGTAAAGTGATAGAAAAGTAGATATAAAGAAAGGAGCACAGACATGCAATCACAGTCGGTCACTGTCACCGCATACCGTCCCCGCACAGCACTGTAGCACTTGCAGCACTATAAATATCTGTTCAGGCTACAGCCGCTTGTCCAATTCTGTTGCCCTTAAAAACTGCAACAGTGCCTTCGTCGCCCTCCGCTGCGATGGCTTGTGAAGTCGGCATTCCAAAATAGGTTACCCTGCTTTGAAGTCCCAGTGAACAGTACAAAGTGTCCTGGCCCGCGTCTTCTACAGCGGTATAGCCACCACCTGTAGTCGCTTCGCCCGGAGGCGAGGGCTACTCGAGAAAGGACACCGAGAGCTGCCAAGCTCCGAACGAATCAGGCAGACAGTTGTAGGTGCCGGCTCATAGAGAAGAAATTAGCTGAGCCACTTCTTCAATGTATGCATGGAATGGGCATCCACGCTCTTATAAAACTAAACATCTATATCGGCAGTGGAGTTAGCTTCTCGAAACAAAGATTAGAAACTCCATCGTGGGACTTTCCGACGACTCTCGCTCATGATTATGTTTATTAAGGAGAGTGCCGTCCTTTGACTTCAGTTTGTGTGTACATGTGCGTGACGCCTCCGATATGTCGATTGTCAAGTTCATAACACTTCGCCTTAATTCGCGAACAAAAACACACCTGCAGCACAAGTTAAAGGCTCAAACTGCAGTGCTGCGTATTTATTTTTTAATTAATATGATTAAGCTTTATATTCTTTGTATCAGAGTTTGTTGTGCCAGAGCCGAGATTTGGTCGCCAGTAGTGGGAGATAAGAATGCCCTAAGAGTGCATGACGCTAACAATTGTAGCTTGGACAGTGCTAATACCATTAGACAGGCTCGCAAGGGAAGTATACGGCGAGTGTTCGATGTTATTATTCACATCGATCTCTATGTCCTGCTGTGTTATGAGTGAGTTGCCGTGCAGGTACCGAAATAGACAATACTTGGGCCACTCCATTTCTCTCTGTTTCTGATTCCCTATAGACGAATGCGGCATGCGTGTTACAGCCTTTAACCTCTGGTGAAAGAGTTTACTTTGTACAAACTGGTATGGAAGGTGCAAATACACTGCCGTAATTTTGTAGCCGGCGCTTCAACCTGGAGCTCGCCGCGAGGAAGCTGCTAGATAAGCTCACTAGTAGCGCGTAATTAGGTAGTTCTTTCTTTCTTTCTTTCTTTCTTTCTTTCTTTCTTTCTTTCTTTCTTTTCTTTTCTTTTAAGAAATAGCGTTCCCAAGTGGATTTACGGGCCTAAAAATATAAACTCATTTGTACGCCTTTTGTCTCAGTGTTGCGTTCTCTGTGATTCTTCGTAATCCCGGTTGACAGCGACCGCTTACTTTGGGTATATTTTTAAAACTTCTTATTATACGCAAATAAATACGGCACACGTGCGGCTACCGGCCTTCATACCGCGAAGAGGGCCACGCCGCTTCGGGGGTGATCCGTCTCCTCGACTCTCCGCTCTCCATTGTTTTTATATCATTCTTCCTCGCGGGCCCCCTTCTCCCCTGCGGGTACGCGACGCAATCCGTTTCGTGTCTGCGCGCGGCAGGCACGTGGTGCCGAACGATCGCCGCGTCTCGTTTTTCCTCCGCTAACGAAATCTCGGCTGATCGAGTGACACCGGCAGCGGGCGCTGGGCAGTTTGCGCGCGCCGAATTGACCTCGCTGCTCTACCCCGACTTTCCCGGCGGTTCTTCCCTAAGCGGGACAGGGCGGGGGGAATCGCGCCCACCCTGCAGCCGAGGTTGCGGTGAGTCGAAGGCCGCGGATTCGATTGACCTCGGCAGTTGGGGGAATCATCCCTCGGGAATAAAATTTTGGGCGAGAGGAGCTTGGTATGAGACGAGGGGAGGGGGAGGTGAGGGTTAAGCGCCCTCGATCACCCGTCTGCCTATACTTCCCCCGCCTCCTAAACGCGTGGTCCCCGCGGTTCTCGCAGTTACGTTGCATTTCGTCTCAGCCCTTGACGGTCAAGGGCTGCTTTAGTGAAACAGATACGGGATGATTGCAACCCGGGCCACTGTAAACGCGTCTCTTCAGTGTGGGCGAAACGTTCCGTCCGAGGGATGGCGTGAGGCGGCGTGAGGCTGTTGTGAACAAGGCAGTGCGTAAACGTCGCTTCCAGGTTGCCTGTCATACGAGGCTCTAATCTGGTTGGTTTGCGTGTTGGCAAGATTGTGTGTTAGAGATACTGCAACCCACTTATTACGAGAGCGACGGCTCAGAAACACTTTCAGTCTCAAACTCTGAGTATTACAACGCGTGATTGTGAAAATACTAGATAGCCCTGTACATTTACAGATATCAGAGGCTTTACTGGATCCTGTTTCGTTTTACCGAATAATCAATCCTTCAGAATAGCAAAACACTCGCTGGTTGGCTGGCTGGCAGGCTGGCTGAACGGTACACGCTAACGTCGGAGGCATTTTAGCGTCTCGAACACTTTACAGACGTTTCAGAGTTCCGTAGTGTTGCAATCGCACCGCTGGCACGAGTTGTGGTATCAGGGTCGCAAGCCCCAAGGGTAGCGTTGGCCTGGCGGCCTGGGGCACAACTGGAAGCATCCGAGGGTCCTGGCAAAGCATGAGTCGACTGCTAACAGAACAACTTGTTTATTCTAGCATCGCAAAAGAGCGGCCGGTCAGGTCGACCGAAGTGGAAAGACGGGAGAGCACGCTACTCGACAGAAGAATTCGGAGCCTCTCTGTTGGCGTCCGGGGGCAGCTGCTTTTATACTCTCGGAGGTGAGGGCAGGAATGAACGTCTCGGGATGAGGCCACGTGACGGCGGGGCACGGACACGCTGAGAGACACGTTGAGACAAGAAGGTGATGCATCCGCCGGGCCGGCGCCGGTCAGACCTCCTCGCTTCATACTTGGGGAGCTCCTCTCCCCGGCTGCCGCGCTTTGACAAGCGTGGGCACCAACATGCACACACACACACCCGCACACTTGAAGACACGTGGCATTGAAACATGCCTGGACGCGCTTGGCGGGGAGGCGTTGCGGCGGCGCTGAACGGGCCAAAATGTCCGCCTATTTGAACGAAGTCCCGGCGTCCGTTGCATCCGCGCCGGCTATACCGCGCGTCGTAGGCGAAACGTAACAGTAGCCTGTCGAAAATGTATGCCCAGAAAATATCCCCGTACGATGAAAATACAGCAAAATCTTAGCATATTCCCATTTTCTGTAGCACGAACCAGCACACGCAGCAGGACAATTTTCTCTTCTTCTACTTTTTCATTGTTGTTTTTTCTGTGCCTTCGCTTCATCGTAAGCATGGAACGGAGCTGCGATGAACACTGGAACCCTCGAAGGCAGGGAAAATAGGTTAGATGGGGGCTATTCTCCAGTAGTTTCCCTACGTTAAACGAACATACAATGCAATACCAATACACGCGCTCATCTGTACGCGAACACACACTCAGTTGCACATGATCCACTTTAGGGACACAGTCGAAGTCTAACAACCAGAAAAATTCGCACTTTCGCCTGAAGACGCAACATGAAATGCGATGGCTAAGTTTATCGTTGCGCTTAAGGCAGGCACGTACCCAGGATTTTTTTTCGGGGGGGGGGGCACTACCACCACCACCACCACCACCACCACCACCACCACCACCACCACCACCACCATCATCATCATCATCATCATCATCATCATCAGCCCGTTTTATGTCCACTGCAGGCTGAAGGCCTCTCCCTGCGATCTCCAATTACCCCTGTCCTGCGCCAACCGATTCCATCTAGCGCCCGCGAATTTCCTAATTTCATCGCTCCACCTAGTGTTTTGTCGTCCTCGATTGCGTTTCCCTTCTCTTGTTACCCATTCTGTAACCCTAATGGTCCAACGGTTATCTAACCGGCGCATTACATGACCTGCCCAGCTACATTTTTTCCTCTTGATGTCAATTAGAATTCGTCTATACCCGTTCGATCTCTGATCCAAACCACTCTCTTTCTACCTTAACGTTACGCCTAGCAATCTTCGTTCGATCGCTCTTTGCGTGGTCCTTAACTTGCTCTCAAGTCTCTGCCCCATATTCACTGGCAAAATGCACTGGGAAATGCACTGGAAAATGCATTGGCACTGGACATATTGCACTGGCAAAATGCACTGATTGCACACCTTATTTTTCAATAATAATGGTACGCTTCCAGTCAGGAGCTGCAAATGTCTGCTGTATGCAATCCAACCTATTTTTATTTTTCTGTGAATTTCCTTCTCGTGATCAAGGTTCCCTCTGAATTATTGACCTAGGTAAACGTACTCCTTCACAGTCTCTGGCCATCCTGATCTCTCGTTCCTTTGCCCGGCTATTTATCATTATCTTCATATTCTGCATAATAATATTCAACCCCACTCTTACACTCTCTCTGTTAAGGTCTCCAATCATTTGTTGTAACTCGTCTGCATTGTTGTTGAATAGAACAATGTCATCGGCAAACCGAAGGTTGCTGAGATATTTGCCGTCTATCTTTACTCCTAAGCCTTCCGAGTTTAATAGCTTGAATTCTTCTAAGCACGCAGAAAATAGCTTTGGAGAAATTGTGTCTTCCTGTCTGACCCCTTTCTCTATAGGTATCTCCCTGCTTTTCTTGTGTAGAATTAAGGTAGCTGCAGAACCTCGCAGATATTCTAACGCTAAAGACGAATCAGTCAGACGAGAAACTATTTACAGATTATATATACAACAACGGTTGCAGCGCTGACCGGTTAGATTCACAGCGCGAGCCCAGTTCATTCTTCCTCCTCTTTTCTGGAGTGATGGCGCCTACGCGCCTCGTTCAAACATACAAGTACCTCACGCATGTAGCAATATTTTCCAAGCTTTTTATGTAAGCATTCTGTACTCCTTGATTACGTAGTGCCTCTACGATTACTGGTATATCTACTGAATCAAATGCCTTTTCGTAATCTATATAAGCCACATAGAGAGGCTTATTGTACTCTGCAGATTTCGCGATAACCTGGTTGATGACATGGATGTGATCCATCGTAAAGTATCTCTTCCTGAAGCCAGCCTGTTCCCTTGGTTGACAAAATGCAGTGTTAACCTTATTTTATTGTAGATTATTTTGGTAAATATTTTATATAATACTGGGAGCAAGATAATGGTTCTATAATTGTTCAATTCTTTAACGTCTCTTTCTTTTGTAGGTTAGTATAATGTCTGCATTCTTCCAGTTTTCTGGGACCCTTGCAGTCGATAGACACTTCGTATAAAGAGCCGCCAGTTTTCCAAACATTATGTCTCCTCCATATTTGATTAAATCGACTGTTATTCCACCTTATCCTGCCGCTCTTCATCATTTCATGTCTTGCAGGGCCCTTCTGACCTCATCGCTAGCTATAGGAGAGTTTCTGTATCCTGTTCATTACTGTTTCTAGTGAACTGTTGTGACTCCTCTGGGTACTGTATACAGGTCAGCTTAGAATTCTTCCGCGCCTTTTACTATATCTTCGAGATTGCTGATGATATTATCCTTCTTATCTTTTTAGAGCATACATCATGGTTTGTCCTATTCCAGGTTTATTTTTCACTGATTTCAGGCTGCGTTTATTTTTTACGACTTCTTCAGTTATTTTCGCCTTGTTGATCAGTTTTGACAGTTCCGCGAATTGCGTAACGCTGTGCGGCCGCCAGTCCCATACAACCGCGTAAAGCGCAGGACTCTGCGATTCTAGACGTACTGCGCTCACTGCGAAAGGTTAGAAAAACACCCACATAAGGACAGCAGAGAAGGGGCTACGTGAGGCGGTTCGACCGATAACTGTAGAAGCGTCATTCGAAACAAGTAATTGTTCTCCACTTCCGGCGGCCTTTTCTCTACTTCCTTTTTAAATAAAAAGATGTTGATCCATAAATGTTCTCATAAACAATCGTTAACTTTTTTTATTATTCGCTTTTGCTTGCAGTTTGGTTGTTGCCTTGGCTCTCTCCCTTAGTAGATCGCTTAATTTCTCAACTCCTTGCGATTTTTGTTTCCAGTCGCCAATTTTGCACGAAAAGTGCTATACAGGTAGGGAAAAACAGACGAGGTAACGGGCGACAGTCATCTTGCTTATGGGTTTAAGGGTTATTGCAGGGTTTCGTGATGGACGCTTTTTCGCATTATTTTATTTCCCACCTTATCTAACCCATATCACGTGTATATGGTTCCGGGCATCTGCCAGCGTCGCGGCGAGCCGTAACTCAAGGAAACAATGAAGCAAAGAGATAAGCTAAACGCAATTGGCGTTTTCTCCGGCCGCAACTCGTTCCATGAGAGTACAGACCAGCTGAGTAACAGCCGCATCCCTCTCCTGGTTCCCAGGATCAGCCTAAACAAAGATGGTTGAACTAACAAAAGCAACAGCTATGCGCGTGACTGTTGAATAGATGGTGACAAGTGAACGCATCTCGAGTTAATTGCGCGGGTGCGGAATCTACGAGAAAACTGTCCTTCACACTACAAGAGATGCTGATAACTACCACCATCTAAAAGGAGTGAAAAAGGCAGCGTAATGCTGACCGATGAACAGCTGCGAAGTCTCAACATTGATCTGGCGGCGCTTTAGGAATGTGTGAGGAGTGGTGGCGTGGGTGAGGAGAGGGGGGGGGGCGGGCCCCCCGGCCTCCCCCCCCCCCCCTGGGTACGTGCCTGGCTTAAGGTGTCTCACAAAGCTGGCGCAGTGAGAAACACCAGCCACCTCTGTGTAGCCTACAGCTGTATAGCGTCCACTTCGACTTCGGGAGGTTGTGGGTTCGATTACCACCGTGGCCGCGCACCCACTGGTTCAAATAGGCCCAAATGTACCCCGGCATAGCGTTAGGCTTCATTAAGGGTGGTATGCTTGGGAAAGAAGCCTGTGTCCTATATTCCTGTCAAAAACTCACTTGAGCAAAAAGGAAAAGAAAAAAAAGGATGTATTGCGGCCATTTGTCATGTGGTGCCCCAAATGTACCTTTTGAGGTAGGGGCGCTTTCGGGTTGAAGACAAACACGTCTTTCCAAACGTTGAGCTCCCATAGCGACCGAGCACCATGGCGGAGGCGCGCTTGTACCTATTTTACCTGTAGCATTACCTGTGGGAGGCAAGCGTAGCACTTGCCTCCCACAGTCGCGGCGGAAGCTCTTCAGCAGGGCCGTCTGTGGTTAGACAACCAGATGCCCAGACGCAACTACTAAACCTCTGTTGGGCCCCGTTTCGGGATGTGAACAACCATGAAAAGCCCAGCACCAACCAGGCAGGGAACATCTCTATCCATTCGAGAAAAAAAAAAAAACAGTGGGTTACCGACTGCACCAGGATTTATTGAACTAGGTGCTACCCTCTCGCATACGAGGTGGATGCTCTACCGCGAGGCCATCGCTGCGGTCATTTGCTTTCCATTCTGCTCCGACGAATGTGGGCACTATGGTGTAGTTTGCACATAGCTGCTCGGCAGCAAGGCTAACGAGTGTTCGCGCGCCGTTCACGCCAACAGGGGAAGCCAGAACTCTGCCCTGGCTCCGGCAGGGCAAACTGAGCGCAGCACGACGGTGTGGCCAAATGGCTTCGTCGCTTTTGCAGCGAAACTCACTGCGCGTCTCTGGAGAACCTCTAAACCTTCACGCTGTGGTCGCTCATGCGCGTCGAGAGCCTGACAGTGCGACAACGACAATGGTGGTGGCGTAAACGCGCCTGGGGTGTCCGTATGATTTCTATCAATAAATAGGTCGAACAAGCTGTTGCCACAATTTTTGTTTGTTTGTGGGTTGTTGATGACATTTTAGCAATACTAATACATAACTACAGGATGGGTAACATAGTAGCAAGGACTGACACTCACGCGAGAGTGTGCACGGCATCTCTTAGAAATATACCAGCCGCAGTGATATTGTAAGAGACGCTCGGCCGGAGCAATTGCCGGCCTTAATGGCCACGCTACGGCCGCCTGTTGCTAAAACCCCTCAACACAACATATACCAGCCGAAGAATCATTCTAAGCATGGTAATCTCACTTTTGTAATGGAAGTGAAAATAGAAGAAAGAGATGTAATCATCTTCATAATGGCTACCCCTTTTCTTATAGCAGAAACAACTATATATATATATATATATATATATATATATATATATATATATATATATATATATATATATATATATATATATATATATATATATATATATATATATATATATATATATATATATATATATATATACCTCCTAAGGACACATTATGTCATACATGCGCCACAGTGCCACCACTGACTAGAACGTGTATACCTTAGGCCACAAGGAATGCTTCGCTAAATACGGTCTCCCAACCACAGCCTGTTTAATCTCGCTGTTACATCATTGCATCACTGCATATGGTATTACCTATGGCGTCACAGTGGTGCAGACACCACCCCTCACATGTCTCGAAGCACTCACTGCTCTTGCACATGTGTACGGAGCATGTCAGAACATGTTTCCCATGAGTTGAGGGTAGTTCACATTGCCAACATTCTCGCTTTTCTTCCTTCTTCTTTACTACCATGTGCCAGCGTTTAAGTGCGCCGTATGAGACGACTTGCTGATCTCGATCTACCCTCATTAAATGCATTAATGTGGTTCGCCTCCTCAACGCCAAACCGCCATTTGTATGCACTACAAATGTCACGCGATGTGTCACTATGAAAATAATTCATGTAAACACAGCTATTCTGTAGTGGCGGCGAAGTGGTTCTCAATGTTTGACGAGATATAAATTTGTTTGTACATATATTACAATGGGGCAACGAAAACACGAGCTCAGTTAATCGTTCGACGAGCATGCAAGTAAACCCCAACTTTATCAGGGCTGCATTTACTATAATCGTCGTAGCTCGTGCACACGCAGGTTAGCAGAGAGGGCTGCATACTTAGAGGAAGGATTGGAGTGTATATGAGCACCTCTGCATAGAATGCCACGCAATCAAATGACTATTCCTCTGTCGCACAAGACATTGGAATCAACGACCGTTTATTAGAAAGATACACTTCGAAAACTTGCGTCCGTTACAACAATCAATTCGATGACGCCTGATCTGAACGTAGCCGGTGAAGTGACCGGCTGACAGCGTCATTACGGCGTCAGCGCCATGTCGCTCCGTGCAGGTAAAACGCTAACAGTTCAGTAACCTGCGCGATCGTTCCCACGTCTCGCTCGTATTTGCGGTCTTCCTTCTCGCGTTCCCCCTTCTCTAAACGTCCAAGACTTCGAGAACGCTCACGTGAATGGTTTCTGCACGCAAAAAAAAAAAAACTTGTTACACTCGAGAAATGTTCGCAATTTCCACACGCAACTGTCCTTTCCCCGTTACTCTCTATACACCCTCCACGCGATCCTTTACGTGCCCGCCTTGCTCGAGCAAGCTTGGACAGCCCGACCACAGAACGAACCCGCGCATCGGGCCCGCTTTTTTGCCCTTGGCTCCCACGTGCAAAGCAACACGTGACGTCATGAGCGCAAATCGTGCTCTCCACCTCGGCAGTTACATGCATCGCTGCCGAGCCTGTACTGCTCCTCCCATCAAGCGATTATGCCTGCAGAATGAAGCTCGCACATATCCGACGGGTGAATTCGCAGCCATTTGAACTTGTCGACCGGGCTTAAACATTGAACCATAACTTCCGACAATAGAAATTTCGATCTCGGTAACGCCTGGAACACGTCTCGTAGCGACAGCGCACGGGGCATTCTTTTTACCTGACAAACAGAAAGACCTGGACTTCACGAGGGCGTCGTCGTCGTTCCGGAGAGATCTCGTTCGTGCGCGTAGCACTTACCGCTCCCGTTGTTCCAGGGCATCGGCTTTCGCTGTGCTGCACGTAACTGGTCACCCGAGTGCTGCCCAAGGGCACCACTGTACGCACACGCGAGCGCGCACTCGCCTCGCTGGAGCGTGCTTCCGACCGCCTTTCATTTCCTCTTCCGGTCAAACGCGCCGCCGGAAAGGCGGCCGCTCCAGATCGAGGACTCCGCACTCCACCGAAACCAGGTATGCGCGTGCGTGTATGGGTCTGCGATGACGTCACGCCCGAGGCAGATGGAAGTCACGCTCTGCACTTTAATGGACCGCTCGTGCTCGAATTATCGTGTATCGGGAGGATCCGTTTGCCGTTTTGCTAGCTAGACTTCGTAACACTATACTGGGAACAAATACCAGCTACGCCTGTTATGCATGTTTCAGCAATAATTCACACAAAGTCATCCCGATGAACGCGGGAAGATCATAGCCGATAGCAATGACAGAATATCCAAGCGGTACAGGTTACCTGCATTGTCTCCGTATATAACGAAATGTGTAGTCTTACTTCAGTTTATTTTTATATTGTGTGTGGTACGTTGCCGGACATACGTATATATGCATATGCAACAGTTCTGTAAGAGAAGAGACACCAACCATACAAAAACTACAATATATGCGTTTCACTTTTTATGTGGCATTTACATAGTGTTTTTGGGTGCTCGTGGGAGATTACAAGAGTGAAAGATAGACGCTGAGAGCTGACCTTCCTGATTTCAAAACCAGTTAGGTGACAAAGTAGCTAGGCTATACGTGTCTAATGCAAGTCTGGTTAGTACAAAAATTCACAACCTATGCTAGTCTCTGACGCTCGGATAATGCACAAATTAAAGACTGTTCATAACTGAACTATTCAGCGAATTAAGTGTACTATATAAACAATCCCAGCGGTTCTTTCCAGTACGACTGCGAATAGTGGGTCGTTGGGGAAATTCGTCCATGTAAGGCTTTCTTAAACAAAATTGAAATGTTTCAAGTTATATAAAACACGAGTTAACCCTATACATAACATAAATATATATCATCGTCACGCAACCACCATATGGCCAGCATCCTCTGTACGTGGCACCCTCACGTTTTCATTATATATATAATAAAGGTGGGGGAAAAGGTGGGCTGTTTATTTGCCAATTTTCGCGTATTACGGAAATTTCGTGGCACACCTGGCAGAGGTAGTGCTTAGATGAATGCAGGATGAAGCAACCAGTGTGCAGCCAACCACAAAGTTATCGGACTTTAAAGAACAGCGAGAAAGTCAAATTTTCGCAAAAGCTCGCTTCAAAGCCTTGCACGTACTTGAGCAATACGATAGTTGCAGGTCAGTATTGAAGGCACTTTTAAATGTCAGAACTGGCACATTGGCTGCGATGAAATAGAGCTTTTGTTTTTTTGTTTTACATTGCGGTTGGAACTACACCGCGGTGCTGTCTTGAGACAAGAACCTGTCTCAAGAAGAAATGAGCTAGTCCCATTCCCCTATTCTGTACCCAATCAAACAAGGCCGCTATCACGTAAAGCTGCTCCAAATATTTCTATTCCATTTATGCAATCAGCCCTTCACGATTCTTCAAAAAATTCTCGGGCTTCCCCCCTTCACCTGTATATCAAGCGACGTCACGATATTTGTCAAAAGCTGTCGGGCTGTTCCCACATCGTCCGTCTATCACGCGACGTCACAAAACCGCAAAAAATCACCCCATGAAAGTGACGTGTACGCATTAAAGACGCATTATTCTTCCGAACAAAAGCGAGGATTCTTCGGAATAGCCGAAGACTGCCCCATGCCGAAAGGAATACAACGTCGCTGCCCACCGATCACACTGGCACTGGCTACTCGGAGCTGCCGGGGAGGATGCATTTACTTGCATATAATAATAAAAAAAAATGCTTGGCGGTATAATGTTGTCGAGCCATTTCGACACGTATATAACATCGCTCTTCCAACTCTTTGATGAGGATCCGCACACGCCGATGTGCACGCTGGAGGGAAGGCGTGTGCGCCGCGGACTCAACGGCGCTGTGCGCGGGTCCGGGTTCTCGACAAAGCGTAGCGCTTCATTTTTGCTGGGGCATTATTAGCCTCCCGTTGAACGCCCCCGCGATTTACGACCGGCCACCGTTAGATAAGTAAAGCGATGTGGTCCAATCGTCGGCGCCCGCAACGCCCTCTTCTTCCGATTATCTACTTTCACAGCTCTAGCTCGGTCCCACCGAAACCCTCTCCAATGCTGCGTGTTCCTCACCTCTCGCCAGACAATTATGTAAGAATAACCTGTCAAGGGAAGGAATTCCATTTCCTATGAAAGCAAATAAAATTAACCTCCTTTAAACGATGAGAGCCTTTGATTGGGTTGTTCAAACAACGCTCCGGGTCACCGGCCGGAGCCTGCGTCGACGGTTACGTAAATTTAACGTCCACTGATTGAAATACAAAGAGATTGGAATAGTTTTACATTGTACAGCCCCAAGTTACCCCGGCTATAGTTCTTTCCGAAGTAGATTCTCATGTGTTACCGCGAACATTGCATGCAATTTCTCTAGAGAAATTGTTGCCTTGCGTAATACACCCTCACAGCTCAGTGGAAGTGACACAATACTGGGAGCGTCTTTAGCATCCCAACGCAGATGCGACACTAGAAAAGGGATTCAGCACTTTGTGTAGGCTATGCGGGCAAAGTCTGGAGTTGCATGTACTTGTAGCCATATGCAACTGCAAAAATAAAGCTATCCGAAGAAAATTATGTACCGTTGACCAAGAACTTCTGCCGATTCGTCAATGACTTGCGCGTCTAATGAGTATCGTTCACTTAACTGCGTACATGAAGTTCATGGCCCGTCATACTCGACCTTTTAAATTCCACGGAATTTTATCACAGAGCGGTAAAGTACTCCTTGCATATAGTTCAACAGACAGGGCATAAACATCAAATTGTTTACGTTTTCTGTATTTATACAGGCCATACTCTTTCAGCCCCTTCACTCAACGACACGGGGAAGAACGGCGGAGGGCATGAGGAGCAGGGAACAAGTGTTGCAGTTCATCCACCCGTTGATTCCTTACCGGCCTAGGGCTAAACTCTTACCTTTTGAAATTTGCACACGCCACCCACAGTCCTGCAGTTTGTCCCTTTTTGAACGGAAGCATCATGTTTAGGAGTAATTGTGCAGTTAATGTCGTTTTCCTCAGCGCTTAGTGTGGAGTTGGCCAGCAATTAAGGAAGCCTTCATCGATGAAGAGACCTTTTCTCCGTCAGGACCGTGACGAAGACAAGCAGGCCTGTTTATACGCTGGCTCAGAGCTGAAACTCAGTTTCTTGTCCGACCGCAGTTAAACACTTGAATGACGTTATGCCTGACGATTGGTTCACATCTACAATTAACGCATGCTTGACGTCGTCCCGGGAAAGGGGATCAGTCCAATCGCAGCGCAAGATATTTATCGATACATTTGTATTTCCGGTTTTCTGAAATTAAAAGACATAATTGCTTGTGATGGCGAGAGTTATTCTATCGTTCATTCAGCGGCGCTGAGCTGCGGGCATTTACAGCTCCGGGCTCGAAGACTCGCCTCCATAGGAATACTCGACCTGAGATGTCCCGTATTGTGCGCTTGCCTCCGATAATTTTTGTCCGTATCCTAATATGGTCATTTGATCTCATGCGCACACTTTTGCACATTCCCGAGCTGGCCCCTCAAGCCCGTTCCCGTTCCACCAAGACCTATAGCCTCCGACAAGTGTGCCCTTGTTGAGCGATTGCACTGCGCATAGGCTGAACCACCGCCACTCGATATTTATAAAGGGGTCACCCGACTCCATCTTGTGCTGTGACCGAGCCTGGTCCAAGTGGGTCGTCTCCGTGCCAGACCTGCCGGCTGCTTTACAAGCGAGACTTCAGCCCTAAAAGGAGGCATGGATTACTCGCGAGCCCTTGGCTATGCTTATCGCACGCCCCATTGCACGCGTTATTACACTGAGCATCGCGTTCATTGCTTCGCTCTTTGTGGCTATAAACCCGCAAAGTAGTTTTTTTTTTTTCATTTCTTCAGTGGACCTAGTAATTGCGTTTGCAATGTTAACAGTGACGGACTTCTGCTTTCTCTCGAAACGGGGCTGAAACCGCGAGTCAAGGATTTCGCGAACAGCGTCGTCTATCGTGCGCGAGTATCGACACTCCTACGCAGAGCCGACGCGAAAACGCTCTACGCGGATCCCACTGGTAGACGGACATCTTTGAAGTTGGCGCGCTCCGCCAACGCAAGTCGACAGCGCGAGCCCGGCATCGACAGGAAGAGAGAGAGACGCCGGTGCCTTTCGAGCCCCCTGCGAGCCTCGCCGAAGGACGACGCTTCGCTGGGGCGTCCCCCGCGGTGTGTGTTGTCTCAGAGAAGGAGGAAGGGTCGTCTTCATCTTCAAGGACCCTCCAGAGGCGTGGGACGTCTTCATTCGCGGCACCATGCTATACACTCCCTGTCGTACTGCTTCGTTTTCGGCCGACGCCGCGTTCGCTGGCTTGATGCGCGCCTGTCCGCCTAGCAGTTTCCTCTCTCGCACGCTAGCTTCGCTTCGCCCGCATGCAGGCGCTTCCGTGGGACGGCTCTCTCGATCACCCAAACGGAATCGGGCGCCGCCGCTCGACTTTGTTTTAAGAAGAGCGGAGGGAACGCTGGCTTCCGTTGCCAGTCGACGCGGCGCCGTCAAACAGTGGGCCCGACGAGCCGAGTTCCGGGACCGCCGGCTCGTACGCACCCGCTCGCATGACCACGTGTGTTAGCCGAGAGCTCTTCGAGAGCCTCTTCTGGGCGACTTTCTTCGACGCGTGTGCGTTGAAAGCGCAATGACCAGGCATCTTGATCGGATGCGTGGCTTGGCCGCATGTTATCCCGTTTCTGTACGGCTCTTCGCTCGAAGGCGTAACATTGGCCAAAACGATGATTATTAGTCCAAGAAGTCTGCTTCTCTTTTGATTGCTTCCCTGATCATAAGTTGCACGTAGTTTAGCGGTGGTATATCGTAGAAGTGACGCAGAAAATTGTTCAATGTTTAGCAGAATTGTACACTTTACAGAAACAAAAAAGGTAATCAATTGCGTATTTCGAAAATGTAATTGTCCATGTCACCAAAGAAAAGTATAATTGGACACACTAAAACGTAATCGATTATTTTAAGGTCAGGTTTCTCCCATCGCACAATTACAATGAATGGAACGAGCTGGCCAGGCTCTTTGAATGCATGCTCTGCAGCCGTTCACACGTTATTTACCTGCACAACAGTTGCTCTTCAAATTTTTATTGGGTAATCTTTGCTCATTTTCACGCGAGGGCATCTGCAGTGACCCTGAAAACACGCTCGATGTACACGCTGAAGGGATGGGTTGTGTGCCACGGACTCAATGCCGCTATGCTCGGCTCTGGGTTCTCGTAGAGCTCAGCGCTTCATTCTTGCTGGGGCTAGCGGAAGGCGCTCCCGATAGATCCAGGAAAAAAGAAAGCTGTAACATCGTATTAGGTGCTTTTCCGGCATCAAGGTCCGAAGTGACCATCGCTGTCGAGCCAAAGAAGGGCTCTTCCAATTTTTCGGCCAACTTCTTCTCAGCGCCTTTCACTCGTTAGCCATTAAGACAAACGACGAATTGTAATGGCCGCCCACGAACGTTTACATTCCTTTAATTGTGCTCGGATCTGTAAGCCATCTTATTATAGAGCGGCATAATATTCAGCCCGAGAAATATTGCTCGCGTGTTACAGTCAGAAAATTAAGGTTTACAGGAGTCACATAATATTGTTACGCATGAAGAAAACGAAGACTAGTGAACGTGCTGGCGGTCCCGAGTGGAGGAAGGAAGAAGAGGACGACGCTCAGTTGATAAACCAGCTGACCGCTCTTGAGCTCACCTTCGCGACTTAAAGTAAACGGTCCCCTTCATCCGTAAGGGTTACAAACGGTCTCCTTCGCGCGCAACAAAGTGGTGGAGGTGCGGGGTAACGCTCACAACAACGGAACCATCACTGCCGCAGCTTCGTCGAAGCCGTCGACTTGCCGGCCTCCCGCCATCAGCCGTGACCATCTTCGACATGCCGGAAGAAGGAGCCACTCCGAGGGCAGCGCCTAGCAGTCCACTGCCATACTACCGAGTTCCACCCACCTTCGGAGGCAAAGCGGGGGAAGATGCCGACGAGTGGCTCGTCCACTACAAACGAGTGAGCAAATCCAACGGATGGGATGCAACCGCTCAGCTCACCAATGTGGTGTTCTCCCTGACCGATACCGCCCTCGTGTGGTATGAGAACCACGAGGACGCGCTTACGACGTGGGAACATTTTGTTGACGAGCTAAAGGCGTGTTTTGGGGACTCAGTCGCCAAAAAGAAACGTGCGGAGCAGACACTGTCTCAACGGGCGCAGCTACCAGGTGAGACATGCACAACATAGATCGAAGAAGTGTTAAAGCTGTGCAAGGTGGTCAACGCTCACATGTCGGAAGAAGATAAAGTTGGACATTTGCTGAAAGGAGTGGCTGAGGATGTCTACAATTTTCTAATTGGAAAGGAGAGCCTCAGTTCTGTGTCCGACGTCATTCAGCACTGCAGAACTTTTGAAACGCTCAAGATGCGTCGGATTGCGCCAAAGTTTGGTCGGTTGGCAAACGTTACGACGGTTGCCAGTGTGGACACGAGTCCTTGCCTCGACCTTCCTTCGACCATCCGACAGATTGTCCGCGAGGAACTTTCCCGCCGCGAAGGGTTGTTGCATTCAACTGTTGACCACCATGCACTGTAAACAGGTTTGACCCTTTTAGGGAGTTTTGGCCTCGTTGCATAACTCAAGCCCTTAAGGGAGGACAAGATCCTCCCTTCGAACGGAGTTTTTTTTCACCTCCTTGTGTTTGGTGGTTTTATGGGGAATTATGGGAGTTTTTGAATTCTCCTTTAAACACCAACCCCTGAGCGGTTGCAGGAGTCTTTATGGGGAACGTTGGGAGTTTTTCATTCCTCTTTTGGACACCAGCACTATGGAACTTTTTATGAGGAGCTTTGGGAGCTTTTACAAGTTGACATGGGTATTTTATTTTGCTGCTTATGGGAATTTATAGGAGAAACGATGGGAGTCCTTACGTACATTTTCGGAAACGTTTGGCTTCTTAAGGGAGTGTTGAAGGAGACCTTTGGGAAATTATTTTGCCTCCTTGTAGGAGTGCTTAGGTGTAAACATGGGAGCAACTGTTCCCATATTTTGGGAGCTTTGCTTAAGGGAGCAATTATGGTTAATTTTGAGAGTTGAATTTTTGCTTTTTATGGGAATATATAAGAGAATGTTTGGGAGTTAATTTTTACAGCTTTAGGGATCTGTTTTATTAAGGGAGTTTTAAACAGATGTTTTGGGAGTGCATTTTAGCTCTTTATTAGAGCTTTTACAGGTAGGTCGGGAGTTTATTATGCACCTTTTGGGAATTTTACGAGGTTGAAGGGAGTTTTTTGTGTGTTTAGTAGATTGTGTCTAACGAGGTGCAAAAATTATGACAAAGCAATAAAATGTCTGGAAATTTATTACAGTTCCAGAATCAAATGTGCCAGCATGATATTACAATCAATGACTATTAGCATAATGCACAATCAATCATGCATGCCCTCCAACAAAGAGTGCATTTTCTGGATGGAAACTGAGTGAATCAAGTGACATGTGGCTCATATGTAATTGCACGTAAACTTGATGGCTGATAGCACTAAGGGCAAATAGTAGTAGTATAAACTTTATTTCTTTTAGTCGTTTGGGCGGTCGGTGCGTCCCTCAGTCCAGGGCTCCACTGGTCTCTGTGGTTTGCTGGGCTTGATCAAGAAGAGCTCTCTGGCTCTCTGCATCTTCACTAGCAAGCCAAACATTCCATTGTCTGTTACTTGGCACTTGCGTCGTAAGGGGCGAATTGGAATTTGGAGACTGTAGTTTATACATTCATGTTACGTGGGCAAGAGTTGGCAGCTCCCCGCACCAAGAACACATACTTTCATAGAATGCAGAGTGTATCTTACTGAGTATTTGTAGGCGTAGATATGTGTTAGTCTGTACACAGCACTAATCCCTGGCCTGTTCTCCCATAAGGTTGGGGTGCGGACGCCTGTATTTTTGTCTCTCTTTTGCCTGGTTTTCGAAGGTGTCACGTGGGTCAATGGGGGGTTCCTTGAAAGGACCGACTAGTGCTTGGATGCTTATTGCCCGAGCAGTCGGTCTGCCCTCTCATTTCCCTCGAGTCCAGAATGCGCCGGGCACCAAATTACCACCTGGTGCAATTCTGTGAGTTTTGCGTGGGACGGTACCCGTCATTAACGAACAGCATGCTGCCTTAGAGGTACACCATAGCCAATGCAGATGGTTTCTTTTGGGAGCTCTGCCATCCAGAGCTCAGAATATGCACATCAAACTTAGGCTACCCACTACATGGCCTGCCCAGCTCCACTTATTTTACTTAATGACAATTAGAATATCGGCTGTCCTCGTTTTCTCTCTAATCCATACCGCTATCTTCCCGTCTCTTAACGTTCAGAATATGCACGTCAAACTTAGGCTGTCCAGAGAGCCCACGATGCGGCCGTTAGGCTCGGCCTAACAGTCCCCACGTGAGAGCAGCCCGCAGCTCTGCCCTAGGGCAAAGCTTCTCAGGACCTTGTCATTAAAGTTCTTTGTCTGTCTGTCTGTCTGCACCTCGAAAGGCCAGTGCTATGGCTGCTGCATCCATGGTACAGGCTGAAGGGTTACGAATGGAGGTTGTTATCACTGTGAACCGATTGAAGGCCACTATTGTGAATTTGTCTGCTGCCACTTTACACGCATTTGTGTAGTATATGTCTGGATTTCTTTCATACTTCTTTAGTAAAGCCTTTGATTGCGCTTTCCTGCTTTGGTGGTGTTCCGTGCTCATATTCTTTGGGATTGGTGAAACTAGAATTTTCTCTCTTGTTTGTCTGGGTAGCGAAACTGTTTTTTCCCAGCCATACTGCGCTCTCAGGGCCACCTTTTGCAATAGGGCCTTTCCTTGTTTTGTCGAATTCAGACGTTCTGTCTGAGGCGTGACCACTGCTGTGGCATGTTCTTCATATGTGTTGTGAATACCAAGAGCCTCCAGATTTTTGGCACTTGTGTTTTTGGGAGCCCTAGCTGCCCTGATGATGGAGCTCACTTTAGACATGTTCTGCAGACTTTAGTTCTGCTGAACTACTACGTCAAACACTTGTCTTTGCTTCGTGTGTTGTCGACAAATTCGACTTCGCCCTGCCATCTGCTAGCCGCCTGGTTAGCTCAGATGGTAGAGCGGCTGCCCCGGAAAGGCGGTGGTCCCGGGTTCGAGTCCCGGACCAGGACGAATTTTTCTTCAACTCTGAGGCTTTTCAGGAACCCGTATGGGCTTCCTTTGTAGCAATTGCTATGAACGGGTGGATGTCTAATTTTCCCTTTATTAATTAAGAAAAAGAAATTGTATGCTGTAACTGCCTGAAATTTATTTGTAATGCACAAACTTCTGTGCATAGACAATTTGGTACAAGAAAGTGCTGGTACAGATTTCCCAGTGAAAATGCATGCATGCAGTTTTAAGCTTATTTCACAAAACTGATAAAATGAACATAATTGCGTGCACACACTGCATGCCTCCATTTAACACAGAAACAGGCTGGCTGTTTGCATTGTTCATGCTGCATAACAGTAATTTGCCGCCTTAGAAATAATGTTGCTGTGGCACAAATCGCTGTCACAACCTATATCGACACTTAGGGAATGGTTATCAAACACACCTCATGACGAAAATACAACACTCTTTGACCCGCCGTGGTTGCTATGTGTCCTTGGCGTTGTGCTTAGTATTAAGCACGAGGTCGCAGGATCAAATCCTGGCCACGGCGGCCGCATTTCGATGCGGTGGCGTGCAAGAACGCCCGCGTGCCGTGGCTGTGCACGGTAAAGAACCCCAGGAGATCAATATTAATCCGAAGTCGATCCCAACTGCATGCGGCGTGCCTCGTAATCAGATCGTGGTTCCGGCACGTAAAACGGGAGAAATTGAAAGAAACAAAACAATGTCTCTTTTTCGTGCGGCACTAGCTCCTTGAGTTTTCTTCAGCGGACCGACGGGTCTCAACACCGCAACATAAAAGGTGTGAGCATTATGTGCATTACGCAATGGGTCCGCGCCGTACTCACCACCGCAGCTGAATATATAAGGCCGCGTGAAACATGAGGCAACTGGGCAAGCGGTAATCCGAAACGCGCCGTTTCCAAAGCAGTCCACACCGTACGCGCTCCGATTTTGTGAGGACTGTGGGCGAGGTTTCACTAGCCGCTTTCATATCGTGGCGCAGTAGGGAATGCCCGAGCACGGCCGCGCGAACCACAAAAGTGTATTGTAGTACACAGATCACAAGGCGATGGCTACGCGGTGGCCGATCACCGCCGTGCTGCGCAGGGGGCAGGTATTCTTGTGAGGTTCCACATATTACACGCAACACTCTCCGACGGCCGCCGTAATTCTCTCGTAAGAACGCATATAGACACACGCGCAGAACTACGAAGCTAGAGCAAAACAGGTGCCGTCACCGGCGCCGACGACAGTGGCGCTTCGAGGGCTTTGCCTTCAGTATCACTTTTAGTTGATGGGAAAACAAACAGAAGCGACGACATTGTACGGCCGAAGCCGTCGAAGTCTTGCATGGTCGCGCTTCCGAAGTCAGGTCGTAAGGTCGACCGGTGGTTCTGGCAGCGCGACAGGACATTGTGATCAACGAGACGAACAAATCGTCTTTTATATCGCCCTAAATAAGCTGGCTTGCACTCTGGAAATGTATAAATTTGCAGAATTAAGAGAAAGAAAAGCAACCACTTGGACAATATATCTCTCCTTTCTCGTCTCCTTCTCACACATGTGTATACTAAAATAAAATAACGCATAAAATAAGAAACAGAGAACTCCGTTTACGCTAAAGGGAGGTCTCTATCTTCGAAACTCCCTCTTAATAAGGATGTAGAATTGAGGTTCTTTCTCCTTCTTTCACCCCCATTTTGCGAGGGAGCGAAATGGAGGACGCTGAACATTTCTGCACCACTGTAAGGGAGCACGGTTTTCAGGCACGTTGTCTCAAGGGAGGTGACATCCCTTAATATGCCCTTTTCGGCTCATTTGCGTTTACAGTGTGGCGTGTACACGTCGCGAGAGGCTATGACGGCGCCACATTCGGCCCCTTGGCAACCGATGGTTACCGCAGCGGCCGTTGAGTACAGCGCAGCCCCACAGTCGAGGATGACAACACGCCCGCCGACTCCGCGCTATGACCAACGCACTCAGCGCACGCCTTCTCGACGCCCGATGTATCCTCGTGACACACGCCACGAACCAACCCACTACACGCGGGAAAATGATGATATCCGCTTCATCGACGAACGACCAAGGTTTCGACCTCTCCCGGTGTGTTATTCCTGTGGCGTCCCGGGTCATATATCGCGGTTTTGCAACCAGCGCATGACCACGTGGTATGGTCAGCCGTCAGAGTTTTCTCGGCCCTCCGAACACGGTGGCCTAGGGCCTAGGGCCACACGGTGCCCCTAGGCCAGCACACGTATCATCTGGCGACGAGCATTGGCCGAGCAGCTCCCGGAATCGCTCCCCAGCATCTGACAGAAGTTTGACACCCCCACCGCAACGTCGTGCTCCCCGTTCTCCATCACCGCTGCGTCGGACCGCGTCCCCTTCGTCACCGGAAAACTAGCTAGCGCGGCCGATGGAGGTGAGGTCGCTGGAGACGTGCTACTGACAGAAATACCTCCTGTGTTGATGCTGAAAAACAAAGTGCGCGTGCTTGTAGATAATGTCCCTGTGATGGCTCTGGTGGACACAGGCGCAACAATTTCGGTCATGAGTGTCTCTTTTAAACACGTGTTAGGGCGAAAGGTTTTGTTTAAATGGGACGAAGATTCAAAGTTCTGTGGAGTGAGTGGTGAGCCGTTGCGACCTATTGGTGTGTGTAGTGCTGACGTATTTTTGGGAGGCCATGTTATTACGACAGAGTTTGTAATTATTCCTCGGTCGACTCATGATGTTATTCTCGGCATGGACTTCTTGCGGGAGTGTGGTGCTACTGTCGACTGCCGCACAGGAAAAGTATTCTTAAGTGGTAGGATTCCATCAGGACTCCTGGAGAACCCTGTAGATCGCGAAACTACACTGTGTGTTTGTGGTGATACGGTCATACCTGCATCATCTACCGTTTGCGTTCCCGTTGTCTGTTGCGGCGCCGATTCCGACTGCTTCGAAGCTACCGTAGAACCGATGCATTTTAACTGTATGAAGAAGAATGTGTTGGTGCCAAATTGTGTGGTGTCGATCAAAGGCGGACGCACTGGCTTATGGACCGTAAACTGTTCTAAGGAGCCCGTTATACTATTAGATGGCATGCAATTAGCCTTCGCCAGGGAACACGCGTCCTTATCAGTGGCTGAACTTACAGATGTGCCCGAAGAACCAGATGGCCACAGTTCGGAAACGGCCCTTTTGTCGATGGTAAATAAATCGCTCAGCACGAGTAAACGCCGAACGTTAGTGGGTGTGCTTTCGAAGCACGTTTCGGTATTCGACTTTGCGCAGAAGGACAATATACCTGCAATCCCTGCGTCTCGAACGCGCCATACCATCAACACGGGTTCGGCAAATCCGATTAGACAAAAGCCATATCGTGTTTCACCATCAGAGCGCCAGATTATCAACGAACAAGTGCACGAAATGATGAAAAAGGGAGTCGTACAAGAGTCGGCAAGTCCGTGGGCAGCTCCAGTGATTCTCGTTAAAAAAAAAGATGGATCTTGGAGATTTGGCGTCGACTATCGCCGTTTGAATGCTGTAACAAAAAAGGACGTGTACCCACTCCCACGTATTGATGACGCAATAGACTGCCTTCATTCCGCCTCTTACTTTTCCTCAGTGGATTTACGATCCGGCTATTGGCAAATTCCGATGCATCCTGACGACAAGGAGAAGACTGCCTTTGTAACCCCTGACGGGCTCTTCGAATTTAATGTGATGCCATTTGGATTGTGCAACGCTCCGGCAACTTTCGAGAGATTTATGGACACTGTATTGCGTGGCTTGAAGTGGAACATCTGCATGTGCTACCTCGACGACGTCGTCATCTTTGGCCGCACCTTCAGCGAACACAACTCGCGTCTAGATATTGTCCTGAACTGCATCAGAAACGCTGGTCTAGTTTTAAACTCTAAGAAATGCCACTTCGGAGACCGCCAAACCCTTGTGCTTGGGCACCTCGTCGACAAGAATGGCATCCGCCCTGATCCCCAGAAAACAGCAGCCGTTGAAGCGTTCAGTGCACCGCGCTGTGTCAAGGAGCTCCGTAGTTTTCTGGGGCTTTGTTCCTATTTCCGCCGATTTATTCCTAAATTCGCCGACGTTGCGTATCCGCTGACATGCCTGCTACGGAAGGACACCCCCTTTGAGTGGACTCCGGAGTGCGACTCTTCTTTTCGTCAGTTGAAGTTCCTGCTGACGTCACGACCGGTTCTTCAACACTTCAGTCCTTCAGCTCCGACAGAACTCCATACGGATGCCAGTGGCATAGGTATTGGTGCCGTCCTAGTTCAACGCTACGGTGACCGCGAACACGTGATAGCATATGCAAGCCGCTCATTAAGCAGGCCCGAGCAGAATTACACTGTGACGGAACAAGAATGCCTCGCGGTAATATTTGCGGTTCAGCGGTTTCGTTCTTACCTGTATGGACGCCCCTTTACAGTGGTCACCGACCACCACTCATTGTGTTGGCTTGTGAATCTTCGTGACCCTTGTGGCCGCCTTGCGCGCTGGGCGCTCCGACTGCAAGAATACAGCTTCACCGTCTCTTATAAGAGTGGTCGACGACACGCTGATGCGGACTGTCTCTCGCGTATGCCACTTAGTACTACGGACTGTGACGCCGACGACTTCGATCACCTCGTGGCTTCTGTGTCACCGCGTTTTCCAGACGTCGACTGCTTCAAAACCGAACAGCGAAAAGACGATAAATTAACACCGCTCTTCACCGCTACGACCGCCTCGACGACAGCAAACCATTTCTGTGTACGTGATGGACTCCTCTATAAGAAGAACTTTTCCAGCACTGGCGCACGTTTTCTCCTAGTGGTGCCGGAGAGCCTTCGCACAGCGATTCTGAGTGCTATGCACGACGACCCTACGTCTGGCCATCTAGGTTCGGCGAGGACGCTCTACCGGATTCAGGAACGCTTTTATTGGCCTGGAATGCGACAATCTGTTGAGACGTATGTGGCCAGCTGCATGCAGTGTCAGCGCCACAAACGGCCATCTACTGCTCCAGCAGGTCTTCTGAAGCCGATCCCGCCTCCAAGCACGCCTTTCCAACAAGTGGGCATTGACTTCGTAGGCCCATTTCCAAAATCAGCCAAGGGAAACCGTTGGATAGTTGTTTGCGTCGACTACCTCACACGCTACTGCGAGACGGCGGCCGTGCCCTCCGCAACTGCCACTGACGTTTCAACATTCCTGCTGCAATATGTGATCCTGCGACATGATCCGCCTCGCGTGATCATCAGTGACCGTGGACGACAATTCACAGCAGACGTCGTAGAGGAGCTGCTTCGTTTGTGTGATTCCCACTTGCGCCACTCGACACCATACCATCCCCAAACGAATGGGCTTACGGAGCGCACCAACCGAACAATTGTAAACATGCTATCTATGTACGTTTCATCCGACCACAAGAACTGGGATGACGTACTGCCTTTTATCACGTACGCGTTCAACACCGCCAAGCACGAGACCACCGGCTATAGCCCTTTCTTCCTGCTGTACGCACGGCCACCCCGGTACACAATCGACACTGTTTTCCCCTTCTGCAGTCACGAAAATCCCACTGTCGCCGAGACTCTCTGCCTCGCCGAAGAAGCTCGTCGTATTGCTCGTTTGCGCACTTTGGCATCGCAGGACAGATCAAAAGCACGCTACACTCTAAGAAGAATTCCGGGGAAAACGGGGGTAACTGCGCAGTTCGTCCCAAAAAGGGCGCTTTCGTCCCTCAAGGGAGTAACTGCATGATGTGCGTGCCGTGTGCAAATTTTGGAGAGTAAGTGTTTAGTCCCTGGTCGGAAAGAGAGCAACGGGAGGACGAACGGCAACAGTTACTCCCCATGCGCTCCGCTGTTTTCGTCCGTGTCGTGCAGTGATGCGGCAAAAACTGTATTGTCTATAAATCGTGAATAGTGCGAAGTTCGTGCACTGTCCATTGAACTACATGCAAAGCAGCACTTTGCCTCTTCGTGAGAAAATTGCGTGCAATTTAAACTTGGAATGTGAAGAGCCATGCCCTTCGTGCGCACCCCATATGTGAGCGATAGAAATTAAACGCGCAAGTCATTGATAGACTGCCAGATTTTGCTGGTCAATAGTACCTAAGTTCCTTCCGTTCCAAGGAGATGACGAACTTAACTGAAGCGATGTGTAGCTCAAACGGGACACACTAAGCGACAGAGCAATTGTCCGTCTCTGTCGTCTTAGGTGCCCCGTTTGAGCACGCTACACGTTTACATCGTGTAGTGCCGCAGTTTAAAGCACCCTAAGAATACTCGGGCATATTTCTTTTCGCACTCACTGATGGTTGCAAGTACACTCAACGTTACACTCTCCCCGCACAACATGCACAAAATGCCGAGTCGCTTTTACATTGCCGCACCTGCGTTCCGATGCTTAACCTGTCTCAATTTCCTGGTCCCGTCAGGCAATCTGCCGTGGCGCAGTGGTTAGAATAGCTGACATGGGAGCGCGAGGACGTGAGTTCGAATCCTGCTTTCGTGTCCCCTTGTTTTTTCAGCTCAGTAATCTTTTTTATTAGCGTATAAATGCCTAATTTCATTAATTCCACCTTTGCGGAGCATCGGAAATAATGACCGTTACTCCTTTGAGGAGCATCGGAAAAGAGCAACTGTTAGTCCTCGGAGGAGTAACGGCGTGGGGAGTAACAGTTCATCCCCTCGCACTTACCCCCTAAAGGGAGGAATGGTTGTGGCAGATCAGTTGCTCCCCTAAAGGAGTAACCTCAATACCCCATTTCCTCTTTTTCTTCTTAGAGTGTATGACATTCGCCACCGCCCGGTAACCTATTGCCCTGGTGATTTAGTCTGGCTGTGGACTCCAGTACGGAAACGCGGGTTATGCCAAAAGCTTTTGGCCACCTACGATGGACTGTTTGTGATTATTAACAGACTCACGGAAGTCACGTATAGCATAGCTCGCCTCACGGCGAGTGGTAGAAGAGCTGCCAAGACACAAGTGGTCCATGTCGCCCGCTTGAAATTGTTCACGTCAAGACACATGGATTGACTCGCCCGGCGGGCTTCGTCTGCGACGGGAGGAATGTTACGCATGAAGAAAACGAAGACTAGTGAACGTGCTGGCGGTCCCGAGTGGAGGAAGGAAGAAGAGGACGACGCTCAGTTGATAAACCAGCTGACCGCTCTTGCGCTCACCTTCGCGACTTAAAGTAAACGGTCCCCTTCATCCGTAAGGGTTACAAACGGTCTCCTTCGCGCGCAACAATATCAAAGAGATACAAACGCGCGTCTCACGGCATATAAATCCCGTCGACATCGGACAGATCGCAGACTGCACTAAGCGAAGGAGATATGTGGATCACTGGGTCGGAGTCGAAGGCGTGACGACGACAGCGCGACGAGAGTCGGATCGCGAAGCTGGAATGACGACGAGGGAACGATCACGACGGCAACACTGTGGCGGTGTGACAAGGAAGGCATGACGAATGTGTGACGACGATGGTGGGACGAGGACGGCAATGACGAGTGCCAAATGACAAAGGTGGGACGACGGCATACAACGAACGCGATGGCATCATGACCACGAGCCCACACCTGCTGGCCCAAGCTACACGAAAGTTTGGGCGATTGGTTCGGGATAGAGTCGTGACGACGATGGCATGACGAGTGTATATGATCACTAGGCTAGAATAACGACAATGGAACGACCACGACGGCATCTGGACCAGGAGCACATACCTATAGAGCGGCCCACGCAGGTAGGTAATTTGGGGCACTGGGTTGGCGTAAGAGGCTACATTGTTAGTTAGGTAGGCTCAATATGGTTGAAGTAGGCAAAGAATGCTATTCCCATTAAAAAAAGACAAGTTCTATAAATCATGGTGAATGATACAATTTTAACACCTACGGTGCTCAGTCGTCCGACCTCTGACAACCGAACACCGCAGGTCTCAAATTCGCGTCTTGCACCATGTCCTTTCTTCAATTTTTTACGTTGACCAACTTGGCTAACGTTAGCTAGGACACCCTTTATACTTGACGTATAAGAGTAAGGACTGAAGCTAGGCAGCTCATCTATGCTTGTGCTACAGATAACCGAATGCGTCCCGAAAGAATGGACGCGCAGTCGAAGGGGGCAAGGTGGGTCGAGATTAGAAGATTGGTAGGCGTAGGCTGGAGCGAGCGGCCGCAAGATGGGGGTAATTGTAGATCACTGGCAGAGTCCGTCATCCCGCAGCGGGCATGATCTAGATTAATGGCATGTAACGAAAGGATTATGCCACGTAGGAATAGTCACGGTTCAGGAGAGATTTCGTCGAGTCCTTCCACTTTTACATGCTCGTAGACTCGCACTATGTACTTGCTATAGATATTGCCTATGGCACGAATGGAAAAGGGCGCTGAAAGAGACAGAGCAGACATCTGTGGCGGTGACAGAAAATCTTTCGTTTGAGTACGTCCCAGTGTGATGAGCGGAAAGCATCAAGTTGTTTCCAACGATCTCGTATCAAGGGAAGAATTTACTTGGCTAAATTAAGCAGACAACAGTTGTACAAGTGCCACCAGAACGTGAAGAAGAAGTGGGTTAAAAGTATGAGTGTCGCACCAGACGCGTGAAAGAGAAGGAGTATAACTCTTGTCGTGCGAAGAAAACTGAGAAAGTTTCGAGGCAACCGACCAGCGAGTTTTTGGCGCATTAAAGACCTCACCAAGACGGTCCGTTTCTCAATGGAGGACACTAGGAAAAGGAGGCGGAGCGCACTGTCTCAAAGCGCCGCTGCTCGGGAGCGACTAATGAGGAACCGCTCGGGCTTTTCATTTGCGCGAAGCAGACGCACGGGTGTGCTTTTTCGCTTGCGTCCTCCGGTCTGCCCAGTCCTTTGATCCGCTGTCCTTATGTTTGTAGCTAGCAGACACGGCTTTGACCACTCGCGTCTGGTTGAACCAGGGCTAATGAGGTGAGGGTAATCAAAAGAATGCCCCCTCCGTCCCTCCCCCTCGCCCCAACATCCCCCATTTTGTTTATCGGAGAGCTGCGCTGGTCTTCGCGCAGTACCTTCCAAGCGTGTCCGCATGATGCTTGGACCTTCGTTGCTGTGCGTCCTAATTGGAGCTTCCAATCATTTGCACGCGCATCGTGCTTAGCTTTAGCAAAGGGACGATCGTATGGGTGAGCTTGCAAGGCACCATGGCAATGAAAGCATTCACGCAACGAAGACGACAAGAGCGGAGTGCTGACGTCGTCAACTTATTTGCGTGCTTTTTATCGTCCAGTACAGAACACGGGCGCCCTTGCAAGCTTTCCTTTATTCTTTCCTTCTTTCTTTTCCCTTACTGAAACACTTAGGCTGCGTGGTTTTGCAGCAGTCTGTTGCAAGGCTAGCTTGTAAGGTTGTCCGTTTTCAAATCCTGCCAGCGTTGCATACTTTCTTTTCAGCGACATTTACAACTTCTAGCGTTAACAATATTTTTGCGAAGGTTTAGCAGAGATGGGAGAGAACATAGAAGTTTCAGTGTGGTGTCATTACATTCTCATCTTCGTTTAGGGTGTCCGACCTCCGCTGCTGGGTATAAGATGTCTAATAAAAATGGCAATCAATCAATCAAAATAAATAAGTGAGACAAGAAATCAACTAATCAAGGAGCCATCCGAATAACACATCAATGGAACCTTCTTCTATCAAAGCATGCCCCACTGCGAAACTGCATTCTATGATGTGATTATAAAAACTATGAAGCAGAACACAACATTGGCTAGATTATATGACACAGAACATTTGCTAGCCGAAGATAAAAATACTTAATAGACATTCTTTTTCCCGTTGGCTCTGAGGTGAGGGTGCTGAAACTACTTTACTTGGGACAAAGGTTACGGCGCTAAGCAGACGAGGACGAAGTGAGACACAATGGACACGTACATAGGGGCGCCCGTAAATGTCGTTTGTGCCTCACTTCAGCCTCGTCTTCTTAGCACCGTACGTTTTGTCCTTAAGTAACGAACCAACGAGCTGAGCAATAAGTTTTGTTAAATCGTATTGCTTTCTTTGGTAAGCTTGAACTAAATAACATACAATTACATTATATATACGTAGTCCACGTCTCTTCCCGTAGCAGTGTTTTATCACCCGTTTTCCTCTCAGGCATCACATCAATTTATTGCGTAGATTAGTTTTAGGCACATGGTTGTCTTATGGATAATTAGCTTTCGAAAGGGGCTTGGAAAAATAACAAGTCTGTTGCTTGCAGTAGAAGGTATAGAGGCGGCGCCTAATGTATATTGTGGTCTTCTGAAGGGAAGAGAAACGTTGTGTTTTAAGATTTTTTCGAAAAAAAAAGGCTCATGCAAATGAATCGCGCAGTAATCTCAGAGTAAGGCGCTTTTTACTTGAGTTGGAGAAATCTGCTCACTCGGCGCACAAGTCCAGGAATTTGCTGTCTAGCTGTGGCGCATGTTTGCTTTATTTTCCCTGCGCATAGATGCGTTGTTTTAGTTTTCTTTCTGGATAGGTCATCTATCGATCATGAACATGACGTTGCTGCAGTAGCGGAATCCAGGCGGGCAGCACATTTCTCACCAATCTTCTCAATTAATAAAGTTCTGTATTCATGTCTCTGCATTAAAATTATGCAACAATACATGCGGTGTCATGAGCACACCATTGCTAACGAGAGCAGAAATACCGACGAAACGCTGCCAGATGGCAAGCCCTCATGCTCTTGATTTCTGCTTGGGTGGCAAGACAGCGGCTTACCTACGGTAAACATTAAGTATCGGAAGCTGGCGGTAGCTTCTGTTTCTTTTTGCATGCAGAAAATGCAGCTATTATAAGACGATGTCCGAATTCAAAACGTGGAAGCGAGAAAAAGAAACGATAAGAACCTAAACAAACAACGAGAAGGAAAACTTAAATGGAGAGAAGTGCTGACTTGAAGTTCCAGAAGCATCTACTTGGCCCGAACTCAGTATCAGAGCGCGTGAGTATTTCACATGGCGACGGGGATCAGAGTTACGGGGGTGGATGAATGCAGAAAGACGAAGTTGTTAGGGCTCGATGGACTAGCAATGCGCTGTAGCAAAACATGCGACGTTGCTAGCTGGTGATCCATGATGCATATTCACAGTGCGAAAACTACTCAATTCGCGCTCATCTACCACAATTATAGTGAAGACCAGCTAGCCCAACAGTCAGTCCTGTTGAACTAGTATGGGGTTTACGTAGATGAAGGCAAGCCACGTAACTCGGGTCCCATCCCTAACTTCTGGGCATCAACGAAGACCCTCGGGATAGCGCCCCTCGCTGAATACGGTGCTTTCTGTTTCTTGCTTTGCTCGCGCGGGGCTTCAGGCCGTTGCCGCTGCCAGTCCTGCGGCAGCCCTTCCCTGGTGCACCGTCACAAGGCTCGCGACTTCGATGTCCCTTCGAGTGAATCTGCAGCTGCTGTCCCTCAGCGTAAAACGCCTCCCTCTAACACGTCGCACACAGACATCGTCGCACCAAGCAGAATGTACATGCCGATGCTTCCAGGCACCTGTAAGTCTGCGAACACTGCTCTACGCCGTACAACGCAACCCTAGCTTGTCCATCGCCGCAGGCGAAAAACCCTCCCAGTGATCTCGCAAAACGGCCAAGTCTTGCTCCAGCTGATTCTATCTTATGTCTGTAAATTTACGAATTTCAGCACACCATCTGTCCTCGATTGCTGTCCTGGACTGCGCTTCCTTTCGCTTGGCACTTATTTCCTAATTTTAGTACACCACCGCATATCCGCCCAATGCATTACATGGCCGGCCCAGCTCCATTTTCCCCTCCTATTGTCAGCTAGGATATCGGCTACTCCCGTTTTCTAGTTGATCCACACCGCTGACTTCCTGTCTCCCAACGTTATGTCTAACATGTTTCCTCCCATCGCTCTTTGCGCGGTGCTTAAATTCTTCTCTAGCTTATTTGTTAGATTCCAAGTATTTGTCGCATATGCTAGTAGCGATAGAATGCAGTGATTGCACACTTTTTATCAATAGTGATAAGCTGCTGCTTACGAATTGGTAATGCCTCTCATTTGCACTCCAACCCAATTTTATTCATACGTAAATTTTCTTTTCAAGATCAAGTTCCGCTGCGAGTAAATGGCCTAAATAAACGTACTGTTGCATATATTTCAGAACCTGCCTACCAATAATGGATTCTCGTTCCCTTGTCTGGCTATTGAACATGATATTTGTCTTCTGAATATCAATCGGCTAATCCTGCACGTTCTTGTCTAAGGTCCTGAATCGTTAGTTAGAACAGCACAGTGGTATCTGAAAGCCATGGGGTGCTGAAATATTCGTGGTTGATCCTCACTCCTAATCCTTTGCCGTCTTCAAGGTTCAATACTTCTAAGCATGCAGAGGAGAGCATTGGATAGATTGTGTCTCCTCGCCTGATCCCTTCCTTGATCGGCACTGTTGTTCTGCGCTAACAAAAACTATCATCAGCAGCAATGATTCATACCGCGTCAAGCAAGCAAGAAATGCAATGACTCATCCCTCTCGTAAGGCAGAGGCCATATATATATATATATATATATATATATATATATATATATATATATATATATATATATATATATATATATATATATTTTTTTTTTTTTTCTTCGAAGTTCAGCAGGCAGCACCCGACATAACATATGCAGGAAAGAGACGACGAACCTTTTGGAAGCCGTGTTTACTTAACGTTTTAAGCTGGTGGACCAGCCTTCGTCAGACCGCAGTACAGTACAGTACACTGTACTCTGAAGAAAACGCCGAAAACGTTAAAGGAGTACTGCCACAAAAAAAAAATCCATGTGGTTTTTTCTGCTTTAATAAGTAGTTAATGACCCAGTAATCACGGCACAAGACCTCATTTACTTCAGAGCACGATAGGTAATTATCTGCAGTCTTTTTTGTAGCGACCAGTCCAAGTTTCGGTTTCAGAGAGCAACGAAACGGTCCACCGGGAGTGTAAACAAACTGGTCACGTGTTCGCAAAAAGCCATGACGTATGCTCTGCCGCGCAGCCAGCGTGCGGCGCGCGGGCACGCGAGCTTCGTGTTGCTCGTCGTCTGCTACGCCTGCACGTGGTTTGCCATGTCCTCGCCATCATCATCGTCGTCGTCCTCGTTTTCGTCGTCCAGCGGCGACGATTTCCTGCATGTGGGAGTCGCCGCCGTATTAGACGTGGCCAATCACTTTCAATTTGACCCACTGGAGAGCAGCGACTCGGATATTGCGGCCGGCGACGGCGAGCACGTGTAAAGAGCACGTGTAAAGCGGCATGGCAGCCAACGAAAATTCGTGACGTAGCCACATGACGTAGCGTTTTCTTCGCTATTTACAGACCTGGGTGATGTCAATGTCGCGAGGTGCTCTGTTTTACGGTTGGCTGCGCGCACGTACTTTAAAATTGATTTTAAATATGTTCTAAGCGATATTCGCCGCTGATATTTTACACACGATGTGTGTGTGACCCACTAAATCGATCTCACAAGTTATCTCGACTTCAAATTGTTGTGTCAGTATCGTCTTAGCAATTGTATATCAATGATTGAGTGCTTGAGTTGGCGTGCCTTTAGACACGATGACGACCGATCAAGACACTAAAGGTGTTCGTACCTTTGTTCAAAATTCTGTGTCACCTTTGTGCCGTGTGCTAAACAGCTTCGCTGGTCATCCACCTCCACAGAGTAGAATGGCTCATGATTATTTTTTTCAGTTTTTTATAGATAATTAAGGTAGCTGTGCGGTTTGCGTAGATATTTGCGAATGTATTTACTAAGATTCAAGAGAAAAGCGCAGTCGAGGACGGCAGTGGGTTGGGCGGTGTGACGATTGGGAAATTTACAGGCATATGATGGGGTCAGCTCAGAGAGGCCTTTGTCCTGTTTTGCACAAAAATAGGTTGATCCTGATCATATTACGCAATTCTCCTCCAAATGACTCCAAAAGTTGGGAACGAAGGGTGCATCGCATGTGGTGTGGCTACGGGGGCTTTTGTAGACATGATTGTGGGACAGGAACGCGATTTAGAATAAAAATGACAGCTTGCTTGGACCCTATATATCTGTTTTATTCGTTGTAAGTGTAAAACTGTGATGTTCACGTTGGAGATCGATAATGCCTTAACTTACCTTGCACCTCAAGACAACCATAATAAATAGAGAGAGAGAGAGTGAGACACCGGCTAATTACATTCCACTAGTGTTCCCAATTTCACGTTCCTCATGAAGAAAGAAGTATGTTTATTGCGTGATTTTACTGGTCAACATTAAGGCGCCATGCGGAAACTATGCTTTAGATTACAGGGACTGTATAGCATATAAGAAAAAAAAATATATTACAAACACGAGCTGTACAAACAAACAAAAACTGAATGGCACGTACGTGCGTCTTATTATTGGGCTGGCAGTTTCGGCTACACTGCACCAAATTTTGAAATCTTGTGGCTTGAAAGATATATTTTTTTTTTACTCTCGGGCTATATTTCGGCTACTTTTGAAACCAACGTCTTCTTATAAGGAGTGCGAATAACAAGTCTGATTATGACGTTTTAATGGTACTTCAAGCCTACATAATACGGCTCTTAAATCAGCACAACTAGTGAAGAAAAGTTTGTTTGCTTGAGCGTGATCGCGGCAGCCTGCAGCATATTGAGACCTGAGGACGTGTTGAGGAAGGTTGCGGCTCGGGAACGTTATCTTCTTGGGATGGCTTATTTCCCCAAAGTGATTGCGAAACTAAACGTGATAAATGACGGTTGCCAAGACAACATGGTCGTGCCTGGAAATCTTTTATATCCTTTCTTTTCTCCAACTTATGGGTGTGTTCCTGCCCCCGTGAGCATTTCTTTAAGGACATCACCAGGAGCACAGGCTTATTATGTTTAGTGCGTCATAAAACTAACGTGTTCGCCTTAACTGAACTATCAACAGTATAGTAAAAGCTCCTATATCAACAATATCAACAATGGTAAAAGCTGCCTCCGCATTGTATCCTGAAGGTGCCCCTCCGTTGGTTGCACATTCTATGTGCAACCGACGGTATAACTTTCGTAGGGTTGCATGCACGAGTCTCGTAGGACGCCCTTTTCGACGAGCAGAAGGCTCTGAAAAGAGCGCTTTTCAGAAGGACAGGTTTCGCACACGGGGCCAGCAATTATTTTACAACAAAATTATCCATAACTGCATCATGCTCATTTTTCGCAGCTTCCCCATAGAGAAAGAAATTTCAACAAGAGCGGACGCTCTCATAAAGCCCAGCGACCGAATTGACTGTAGCGCACCAAACGGATGGTATTAACGCCTTCCGGTTTCGGTTCTGGGCGCGCGCGTTTTGAACGCCACTTGGTACACGCCACGCCGGCTCCGCTGATCGACGCGGCATTTTTTTTTTTCGCTTCTACAGCTAAACTACGTGCGGCCTTGGCACGTAATCGTTTTATTATTTAGTAGAAATGGTTGCGAACGATCTTTACAAGCCTCTACTTATCTGTGTCACGTGCCATTTCATAAAGTATGCGCAAGACGTCTTTTGAAGTGATGAAATGTTTATTTTGCTCTATATAAATGCTCGTTCCGGGCTTCTTGTGCATTCGTCCAAAGTTGAGACACCAGGTAAGCAGCAGTCATTGCCGTACGAAGCTCCACCGGATGCCATCAGCTGAAAAAAAGTAAAGTACAAGCATGTATCATTTTGGCATATTGACCTAACATGAATATTGCGTGTAGAGGCGAAACGTGCGTAAGTGGTGAATGAGCGGCATTACACATAAATTCCCTTTTACATACATTTCGCAGCAAAGACTCCTCCCAAACCATGCCATAAAATCTGAACAAAACAACCGATTTTCAAGCATGCCTCTCTTCCCAGGCATTATTTCCTGCACTTTAAGAGCACAAATACACGAGTGACTGCACGTTTCCAAAACAACTTGGCCTCAGTCGACACGATGGTACGCCAAGTACACAGAGGTGGCTACAACACAGGCTCTCAGCCAGACCATGTTACACGCTCGCAGAATGCCTTTTAGTCGCACTCGAGACAAATTCGTGGGTGCAAAGCCTGTTTTCAGTCGCTCAGAAGACAGAAATGTCAAGTTCTTGAGTTCCTCGGTGTTATCTTTCACGCGTCCTGCCGGCGCATGCAACACGCTCCCGTGCTATCACTCTTGGAAATCGACCGTCGCGCTTTCGACAATTGTGAGTACCGAAATAAGGTATATGTTGTTGCAGGGCCATTAAAAATGTCCCAAACTTGTCCCACTACAATGCAGTACAAACAAAACTCACTCACCACGGCCGGCTTGCTTTTTTGCTAACAACTTCACAAGCAGGCGCGGCGAGCATGCCTCAAAAGTATCCCAAAAAGTATCCCAAATACACGTAAAATGAGAAATCGTTTTTCTCGGCAACGACTGCACGAAATTTGACGAGGTTTCTTGCATTTAAAAGAAAAACTTAATACCTAGTGACTGTTGGTTTCGAATTCTCGATTTATATTGTCCAATGTTTATTAAAAATTGGCAAAAATCGAAAATTTTCAGAAAACCAAACTATCAAGTGTACAACTCTCTAACTCAGCAAGCAAAATGGAATCACAATTCTGTGAATTGCACCGGACAAAATTAATATGTTACATGTGAATCTAAAAAAAAAGGAGTATTGTGAAAATACAGCTTTTGCAGAACCCTTGTACACAACGTAACAAATTCACCTAAGATATAAATTGACGTATTGAATTTCTCCGCTTTGAAAGATATAATTGATGTCATTTACAGAACCACGATATCTGTTTTTGAAGCAGAGCTATTAATTTATAAGCATCGTGCGTCTATTATTTTCAAACTTCCGTATTTTTGAAAATCCTTTTTACAAGATTCAGCCCCTAAATCGAGATTCTGCTCCCAACATTCACTATAATTTACCTTTCTTTCTTAAATACAACAAATTTCATTGAAATCGGTCCAGGGGTTATCTCAGAAAAACGTTTTTGCGTTTTACGTGTATTTGAATACGCCGCGTCGGAGTTGGGCCCGAGCTCAAGCGTCTTCTTAACGCTCTCGCGCTAAAATGTCTGCTTTTGCATTGCCCTCTGATCACATCTGTAGTTCAACAGTGCCAGCGCCATACTTGCCAATTTCCAGACTTATCTCTCCATCTGCACACAGACATCATTAATCATACAGGTCTAAACACCAACCTTATAGACGTGTCACTAACTTTAGCAATGGGCTTTCGTAGTGGCTCTCAAGCCTGACCGGCAATGAGTGGGTGTGATATGAAGTACAAACCCTCTCTGGGTTCAACAGACCGCTCAGCGTGTCCTGCGATTGCGTCAGCGTAAATACCCTCATTGGCCAAGCGAAATTGTCCATTTCAAAGGTCAATAAAGAACGTTCAGCTTTCCACCGACTCTCCTTGACATTCTTTGCCGGAGGACGTTTATTCGATGCGTCAGATTTTTAACACCACTGCTTCTTAATCTCAGCTAACGTATTGAAGCTAAACGTTCTTTTCCACCTCCTGCGGATTGGTGCTTGTATCAAGGTAACACTTGTCGGCGAGGGGACAACAGGTACAGTAAAATCTCATAGTAGAAGTAGCGCAAAGACAGCGGAAACACAAGACAGAGAAGTACAGAGGACAAGCGCTGAATTAACAACTCACTGGCTATGCAGACAGGAAGACGCGCGCCCTCACGTTACTGGTATTTGCCACATCTTTGGACGAGGCTGATTTCACAATCATGCGGCTTGACGCAATGTTCATGGTTCTTCTTAATGTGGGGAGCTTCAATGATTTCACGTGTTTTTTAATCCACGTGCCTGAACACGACATGCGTTCTTTCAAAAAGTGGTTTACAGCCACACGGACGACAATGTGCTGACAGATCTGCTGAAGGTGTGCCCTTTAAATTGTTCTCGTACTGGCGCAACCTTTCGTTGTCAGGCGCCAGTCTGTCCAGTATACATTCTTCCAAACGATAGTGGGATGGTATAAACACCAGAAGCACAGGCAACAAGTATACTACGATGGTTAACAGAGCACAGGTCATTCCGTGACCGGCCTGTTCTCTTCCTCTCTTCTGCGGCACAGGCTCCTCCGACTTTTCCCCGAGCTGAAAAAAACAACATTTACGTCAATATATTCCCTTGGCAATCTTCTTAAGCCGGTGTGAAAACCCGTGAAAGTATGGAATTACTGATAATTTCATCGACATAGCGGTGGAACTTGTACGTGGGCCAAGTCGAGATGCGGACAGTTTAAGTGATTTTAGCAGCCTAAAAGGAAAGCCGGTATTCTTTAGACGAGTTAATTGTTCCAGACAGCTTTGCTGTGTGCAACAAAACAAACAAGACGTGTCGTGGAATGTGCGAAGTGAGGCCGTAAGGGTCCCTGGATCTAACCCTAATGCACTCCTTGGGTGATTATCCTTTTACTGTAAAATGCACCACCTAAGTAAATTGCATATAGGGCTCCTGGCAGGTAAGGTGCCTGAAAACAAACAAGTAAATATTGCAGAGAAATACGTTTTCAATCACATGTACGTTGCTGACATCCGCGCCATGAAGACGGAAGTTATTTGGCCGCTGACGTAGAACATTCTACGAAGAGTTGGACGTAGGCGCACAGGACGTTAACCCATATATATTTTTTCCATAATTCGAGATTTCAGATTTCCTGCACTCCACCCTCTCTCCTTTGCCAAGTTTACTTGCCTCGCCGACCTTTCACTTCGAAAACTCCAGCGTCAAACATCTGCACATTCGTCTCTCAGAAAACGATTAGTCCGTGGGAAGAGCACCTAGGCACATTGACAAAACCGCCATTACCTTCGAACAGCAACAACAGCAAAGTAATAACCATAAACGGAGAAGAACTTGCGCTAGCTTTGCTTTGTTTTGCGTGATAGCGGTCTCGGCACGAGCGCTCGTTTCCGTCCGAACGCGGATTCTCGCAAACGTGACGAAAGAAAACGGAGAAGCGGCCGCAAGCATAAAAATTCGAACTGCTCACCGGAAGCAACCTCATTCGCCGTCCCGTTCTGATCATCCCCCACGGAAAGTCATCAACTCGTCTCTCACGCCGCTTCCGCCACGAGTGGCCGGGCTACAACTTCATTTTGCCAGTCTCGCAACGGGCCACCACGCGTACAACTCCGTGCCCTCGCGGGACCCTCTCGAACTCCCTGGCGCGCGCAGTTCTGGGCGCTCTAAAACCACCGCACGCTTCCGCAGTACCGACGCTAAACTGAAGCAAATCCTAGAAAACGGCGTCCGTTTTTGTTTCCGCCTTCCCCCGATGCCCTCTGCCATATATGCCGCCTGCTCGCAACGAGCCGCGCAGACGATAACCATCTCCGCGTTTGGCCATCAGCTATTCTGAAAGACTCATTCAGTTTTTCGAACGGCGATTGAAGTGAGATACCCGACCGTTGTATCGACACTTACATCGAGGACGCGGTCTTGCTCAGCAGGCATCGCCGTTTGGCTCCGTTACAAGCCTCATTAGTATCGCAGCGGCTCAAGCACTCCTCCGTATAGGGCGCTGCCACCGTTGCTTCCTCGAGTCGCTACCACAATAGGTGGTCTGCTTGCTTTATTTTCTCACCGTGTTGAATGTTCTATAAACGCTTTTGAGCCCAACACTGCTGGTCGTTTTGTGTGTGCGCTTGCATGTATGTGCGTGCGCTTGCGTGCGTGTAGTGTGTGTTTGTGTGCACACGTGTGTGTGTGTGTTGTGCGTGCGTGTACATGCTTGGACAACTCACAGCGGGCCTTTTGACGCCTCCCATCTCTCACCCGAGTCGCCTGACCGGGTCCAGCTGTGTGGCACCTGCCCAGTTTCCCGAAAGCGCTGAGTGCACCCATCGCAAAGAGAGAGAGAGAGAGCTAGCTGCCCGCTACGGACGCCCAGGCTGGGTAAAAAACGAAAACTAAAACAATGGGAAACAAGCGGCCACACGGCGGTGCGCGCGAACAGCTCGAAGCGTGACCGATCATTATAACGCCTCCGGCGGAAGTTAATTGCGCGCCCGGACGGTCGGCCACGCTGTCATTATGCCGGAGCAGGCGACGAGAGCTGTTGCCGCGAGTTCCCGCTCTTTTAATTTTGTCCTCTTTTTCTTTCCTTCCTTTAACAGAATACACGGACAGGCGGAAAGAGGGAGGAGTTGGAAGAGAGAAAGAACTTCACTTTTATTTGTCTAGTTTATCTTACATTTTTCTTTCTTCATCGAAGACTCAAGGCAATAATAGCAAATGTGTTGCGCGCGGGGAGTTGGATAAAGAGAAGGTACCAACGGGACGCACTGTTTGTTTTTAGCACGGACGCACTCGGCGCCGAACTTGAAAGGTGCAATAATAGGCTACTCACTGCGTGTGTGTGTCTACCTGGGCCGACCGCTTCTTCTATAGGGCGCACGCGTGGTTATGTATGTGCGTGTGCGAGTGAGTGTATCATACCCGACGGAGCCACAGGCAGGCATTCGAAAAGAGAAACTGTGTCAGACAGCGAACTAAGAAAGAAGAAAGAGTCCCTAGGTGATCTGAGTCATGTGCCGCGTCATGATAAACCCCTCTCCGGGTGGCGGTCATGGGCGGGTGGACACTGCGGCTATGCGGTTTCAGAGCGGCGCTTGGCAAAGCGAATGTTTAAATTGCGCTCACTTGCGAAAACTGCGTCCCTCGTGTAATAATTTACGGAGGAAGGTCGTAAAGCGCACAAACGAGCTGCACACGTAAGACAAAGGGATGAAGTGATTTGAGGCGGTGATTATATTTCTGAACACACCCGTGGATATAATAACATCAACAATACTTCTTTTTTTCATCTCATGAGAGCTACCACACACACCAAATACCAAGCGGCATGCAGCATCCGCTAGTCGGCTGGTACCTTTGCGGTCGGGAAATGATAATGAGCGTGAAGCAACGCACACATCGCAAGCATCAGAAAGACGGGCGGGAAAATCGCTAAAGTACTGATAACTTCCTTCGCATTAAGCGCCCTCAGGTGTCGAAGCAGTATATAGACACGTGCAGTCAGAGTGGCCTAATAGAATTGCCGCGTGCGTTGCATATAGGTGTTTTTCTTCTTTTTCTTCAATTCGATAGGATTATGCAGAAGACTTGCAGATCTCCCTTGTGGGAGTCGACACAAAATAAAGCGGGCCGATCCCGGAGGCTCAGGAATTAAAAGCTTGAGCATGACGGTCCTAATATTCCTCCACGTCATATGTCTAGAGCGGACCCAGCTCGGAGACATTCTCGTAAACAAATGCATGTGCGACCACGAAAGTGTTTTAATACAGCTTGTAAAGTGAAGCGATGCCCTTGTACGCAGTGCATCGAAGGTGTGGGTGGATCGATCATGAAAAGGCCCCCGAATCACAGTTGGCTAGGTGCAGCACGATGTCCTTTAAGTGTTCTTTTAACACATAAATTCATCAAACCTGGTCTTATTCATATACCGGAGACCGCTTAAAATCTCGACGTTCAGCCCTATATGCAGCTGACAAAACGACCGCTATAGCCTAAGGCCTCGGCTCAACACCTTGTTGTATACACGGATGCGTGTAAAGTGAGTGAGTGAATAAACTTTTATTTGGTCCAGCAAAGCACGATAAAACGCGCACCTGGCTAATCCCACGACGGGACTGACAGATCTAGTCTGCCGGCCCGATCGCGGGCGCGCTGGACGGCCAGGATTTGATCCTCAAAGACGGGACTTCACAGGAGGGCGTCCCACTCTTCCTTGGTGAACTTCGGGCCCAGCGACCCGCACTCCCAGAGCATATGAGGCAACGTAGCTACCTCACCACAGGCCACGCAAGAACAATTCGTATAAATCTCTGGATATATGCTATTAAGGGACGCCGGATTTGGGTACGAGTTCGTTTGAAGAAGTCTGAGTGTGACCGCCTGCGGCCTGCTTAACTTGGAGTGAGGCGGGGGGAAAACCCTTCTCTATAAGTAGAAGAATTTAGTTATTTCGTTGTGTGTGAGAGGAGCGTCTCGGTGTCCGGGGAGAGAGTCGCCCGACCCGGGGGCAGCGCGGTCGGTAAAGCCACGCGCAGCCTCGTGGGCAGACTCGTTGAGGTTCAGAGGAACCCCCTCAATCGCCCCGACGTGTGCAGGGAACCAAAAAATCGAGTGCATGGAGGTGTTGCCGTGTTTGGCGCCTTTCAGAATTTGAACTACCTGCCGGGCGACCCGGCCTTTCTGGAATGCCCTGATGGCGGCTTTCGAATCGCTATACACCCTGTCTCTCCGACCGTCTTGCATGGCGAGTGCAATGGCCACTTGCTCGGCCACCTCTGGGTTCGTCGTCCGGACGGAAGCACAGTTGATAACTTTACCCAGCGTGTCAACGACGGAAACCGCAAAAGCCTTGCCGTCTCGGTAAGCAGCTGCGTCCACGAAGCTTGCTGCGATTTTGTCCCTGTTTACTTGCTTTAGCATATTCAATGCTCTTGCCTTGCGACGACCTGCGTTGTGAACGGGATGAACGTTGCGGGGCAAAGGGGCGACCACGATCTTCTCCCCTATTTCTCTGGGGATTTGGGTGTCTTCAGCCAAGTTCTTGGTTGGTGCCAGTCCGAGCTCCTCGAGGATACGCCTGCCGGCCGGCGTGGTGGACAGCCGAGTTAGCTGGGCACGTTCCTGAGCCTCGGCTATCTCCTCCATGGTGTTGTGTATGCCGAGCCGAAGGAGGTCCTCTGTATGCGTTCGGACGGGCAGCCCGAGGGCTCTCTTGAAGAATTTTCTAATGAGGGCATTAAGCTTTTCCCGCTCGGCTCTGAGCCAGTTGTGCATGGCCACCGTGTAGGTAAAGTGACACAGCACAAAGGCGTTGATGAGCCGAAGCAGGTTGTCCTCCTTGAGGCCACGATGTCTGTTCGTGACCCTTCGGACAAGGCGAAAAGCATTGTCGGTTTTCGCAATTATCTTGCGTAACGCAGTGCCGTTGCCGCCGCGTGATTCTATAAACATACCCAGGACTCTGATGGTGTCGACCCGGGGTATCGGGTCACTGCTCCGAGTGAACAGGTGAATGTCACTTTCCGAGACCGGTTTGCAGCCCTTGGGTCTGCGCCCTTTTTCTTTTCTATAAAGGAGAAGCTCAGATTTGGTCGGGGAGCATCTGAGTCCGGTGGGTAGCAGGTACTACTCCGTGACGTCTACCGCCTCTTGCATGGCGCTTTCCACTTGCCCTTCGCTACCGCCGGTGCACCAGATGGTGATGTCGTCTGCATATATGGTGTGTTTGACACCTTCAACTTGGGCCAGATTCCTCGAGAGGCCGATCATGCAGATGTTGAAGAGTGCAGGAGAAATGACCGAGCCTTGCGGCGTGCCCCGTGGGCCCAGGAGCAACTCGTCGGATACAAAGTCGCCGATCCGCAGCTTCGCTTTCCTCCCCGTCAGGAACGAACGGACATAGTTATATAGTCTGGGGCCCAGCTCGAGGTCTGCCACGGAGGCCAGAATGTATTCGTGGAGAACGTTGTCAAAGGCTTTCTCGAGGTCGAGTCCGAGCAGGGCCCTGGTGTCTCTGGTACTGCCGTCGATGATTTGATGTTTGATCATCTTCATGGCGTCCTGCGACGAGAGGCCGGCACGAAAGCCAATCATGTTGTGAGTATAGATGTTGTTCTCTTCGAGATATCTGTTTAGTCTGTTGAGGACGACATGCTCCGCCACTTTCCCAACGCAGGAGGTGAGAGAGATCGGTCGGAGGTTGTCCACGTTCGGAGCCTTGCCGGGTTTGGGGATCAGGACGACGTTGGCGGTCTTCCATTGCTCTGGGACGCTGCCGTTTTTCCAGGTCTCGTTGATCTTCTCGGTGAGGTATGCGATCGAACCGTCGTCAAGGTTCCGCAGCATCTTGTTGGTGATTCTGTCGGCACCTGGCGCACACTTCCCCTTGAGCGCGAAAATGGCTTGCCTAATTTCCCCCACGGTAAAGTCTTCGTCCAATTCCGGACGGCTTGGGCCGAGGTAGTCAGGAAACCGGTCTTCCTCGTTTCCACGCTTTATGGGAAGGTATTTCTCCGTGAGCTTGGCAACCAGCTCGTCCCCGGAACAGGATGTGGTAGCTTCGTGCAGGGCTCTGGCGAGCGTGTGTCTCTGACTGGATCTGGTGCTGCCCTCGTCGAGCAGATGTTTAAGCATGCCCCAGGACTTGCCGTTACGCATCTGCCCGTCTATCGAGTCACAGACCTCGTCCCATTGCTGCTTGCCGAGGGTCCGACAGTGATCTTCGATGGCCTTGTTAAGCTCGCAGATCTTTTTCCTCAATCTTCGGTTAAACCTTTGTCCCTTCCATCTTAGAAGCAGCGCCTGCTTGGCCTCGATCAGATGGGCCAGCCTACTGTCCATCTTTTCTACCTCCAGGTCGCTGACGATCTTCTTAGTGGATGACTCGGCGTCACTCTTGATTCGCTCGCACCAATCTTCCAGGTCTTTGGGGACGGGTGCGCTGTCGTTGCCGCGGAGCTTGCGAAAAAGGTCCCAGTCCGTGACAGTGAATTCCCTGGATTTACTTCGGGTGACTTCGAAGCGGGTCTCGAGCACATAATGGTCGCTGCCAAAATTTATTGCGGTGTTGCTCCACTCGGCTTCCTCGACGTTCTTCACGAACGCCAGATCGGGGGTGGTGTCCCGGCTCACCGAGTTGCCGATTCGGGTGGGGAACGCCTTGTCCGTGATGAGCGTGAGGTCCATTTCGTTGGCGTTCTGCCACAGACCCCGGCCCTTGCTCGTGTCGTAGACGTACCCCCACACGCCGTACGGTGCGTTGAAATCTCCGACGACGACCAAGGGATGGGTGCCGGCCAGGTCGACGGACTTCTTGAGTATCGTTTTGAACTGCTGTTGCGAGTGCCTGGGATTGCTGTAGATGTTGAGAATAAACACGCTGTTTCTTCGCTGGTTGCGTTGTCTCGTGTTGAGCAGAACCTCCGACATGACGTATTCGACCTTGCAACTCGCCAGCTTCAGGTCGTGAGACAAGTGTGTAAGCCTCCTGTCAATTAACGTGCACACTCCCCGACCTTCGCCCTGCACGGAGACGGCACGATAACCAGAGAGGGATGCGGCAGAGACGAGGGTTTCCTGTAATGCTATTACTTGCGGTTTGTTAGGTAGCGATCTTAAATATTGCTGCAAAGGGGCCCTCTTATTGGAGTACCCCCTGCAGTTCCACTGCCAAATTTTGAACTCCTCTTTGGAACTATCCATGATTAGATAAGGTGTCTGGGGTACCCGCTGTAAGCACAGGTGCACGCAAGAAGTTCCCCCCACTCTGACGTGCCGATGTGCTCGCAGCCCTGATCTGAGTCCCCGACGCGTTCGGAACAACAACCTGCATCGGAGTTACGGACGTATTATTATTCGGGATCACCAGACGCTCGAGGGCGTCCATGCGATCGGCCAGCGCGCCTAGGCCTCTCCGCGGGTCTCCAAGGGCGACTTGCACCTGTGTTAAGCCTTGTTGTAACTGCTGCACACTCTTAGTGAGCGTAGCCAGCATGCCTTTGATCTCATAAGTTTGCGAGTCTGAGTCGTCCTTACTGGAAACTGCCCTACGCTTGGCGGCGCCGGCCGAGTCGCAGGCCGGAACTGGTGCTTCTGTGGCGGTCGGCGCCGACGCGTTGGATGTAGCATTCTGACTGATTACCAATTTCTTAATCTCTACCATTTCACTAGCCATCTTTCTGATCATTTCTTTTAAGTCCGCGTTTTCCTTCATAAGGCGCGCTACCTCGGCGTCCCTGGATTGCTCTGGAAGCGGGTCGCGTGGGCCCCGGTAGGATCTCGCATGGGCGCCGCCAGCAACCATATCTGCCCACGATAGCGTCGACTTTCTCTTCCTCTGCTGGCCGGCACTGGACTCATACCGGGCCCTCGAGACAGAGCGGCTCCTGGAGCGGCTTCCGGATCTGCCCCTGGACATATATCTGCCCCTGGACCGGGATCTTCCCCTGGACCTGGAACGGCGTCCGGAAGGCGGAGAGGGGCTCCTGGATCTAGAGCTCCCGCGAGCCGCGGAGCGACCGGCGGCGGCCGGGAGTTGTCGCTCGCCCATGGCGAGGGCCGGAGACTTGCTTCTATTGGCTCGGGATCGGTCCCCGCGCCTGCGTCTGACGAGGTACGGCGTCTGGTACCTCTGCTTGCATTCCTTGGCAGCGGTGAAGTGTCGGCCTCCGCACAGCCTGCATTTGGGGTCGCACTTGTGTTGTTCGTCCGGGTTGGCGATGCCGCATCCCCTGCACATAGTTTCGTCCGGCGAGGGGCAGACGTCCGCTCGATGCCCGAGGCGGCCACAGGCGTAGCACACCTCCACTTGCTTCTTATATAATGCACACCTGACAAGTGTTCCACCGTACGACACGTAGTTTGGCACCTTGTAGCCGTCGAAGACCACAACCACGGTGCCCGTGCTCTTGATTCGTTTGGCTCCCAAGGCCAGCGGGTACTTCGAGTTGACAATCTTGCGATCTAGCTCCTCCGGGCCTTCACTCGGTGCGATGCCGCGGATGACGCCTTTGCACGTAGAGTTGGGCGCTGCCTCGTACGCATTCACCTCGTGCTGCTGGCCGCCAACAGCGATGCACTCGACCCTGACGTAGAGGGTCGCATTTTCTCTGCTGGGGGTGCTGATGACCATGATATTTTGTTGGAAATTCGGGCACATGGTGTCCGAGTCCCGCTTCGCCTGGTCGAAACCGACTGCGTTCCATATGGCCTCGGCCACAACTGTCGGCCCCACCTTGCTGATGTTCAGACCTCCCTTCGGCCTGACGATGATCTTCGCGTCTTCTTTGGGCAACGGAGGCATCCTTCCACCCCGAATAATTTTGGCTTTAGCGCTGCTGCGGTCTCGGTGACCCTTTGCGATCGCGTTGTCATTTGGCTTAGCGCCGGTAGAAATGGCACCAACTCGCTCGACGGGCGCCGATTTGGCTCCGGAGCGCCTGGCAGCAACTGTTTGCCATCCGAGATCCTTGGAAAATTCCTAGGGAGTCAGAAGCTCCCCTTCCACTTCGCATTCCATCACGGCAGACACTGACGAGAAGAGCTGGCGCCGCAGCAGCACTTCGCCGCGCTAACACAAGCGCGGCAAGGGTTTGCGTTGCAGCGGCGTAGCCTGGACGGAAAAGGCCGATAATATCGCAACAAGGCCACCCACCTTCAAGAGTCGGGTGTCTACGGGATCGCCACAACTTAAAGAGTCCGTTGGCACTAAAATAGTCGAACTGGGCTCAAATTAAATGACCGAAATCATTTTCAGAAGCGGGAGCTGGTCTTCGCCGCCTACTGGCACGTTCGTCGTCGTCGTCTTCGTCCGGATGCGTGTAAAAATTTATCAAATTTAGGAATTCAGCTTGCACGATAAGCCAGTAGTGATGAGCGGTAAGCATTACACTTCTGAAGGCCCCGTTGCTCCGGCGAAATGGAACACTTCGTGTTTATAGCAGCAAAGCGTAGCCGTTTTCGGCATATATTTGTTACCACTGTGATATATATATATATATATATATATATATATATATATATATATATATATATATATATATATATATATATATATATATATATATATATATATATATATATATATATATATATATATATATATATATATATATAGCGAGATATTTTGCTCTTTTGTGACTTCAAGATCTTGAAGTCACAAAAGAGCAATATATCTCGCTATACCTGCGTCATCGATCTTTTAGCTTCACTTTTATATTATTTTGTTACTTCAATATAGTACTTATGGCTTTTCGTATATATTGTCTGTTGTACATACCTACTTCTTGTGCTTACAGCTGTGCCTTTTTTTTTTTCGTGCACTGTAACTCGGTCGATAAAATTAAGTTCAAGCATTGTATCAGTTTGGGGATGAAAAGGCCACTGGGGTGCAGACGCCCTGCCAGGCTCTTTACCTTTTTGCCCGACTCCTTGGTACCTGTTCATCTATTTTTGTCTGACTGCCTGAAATTTACGTAACCTGCCCCTCATACGTTCATCACGCAGAATGCTGAACTACATTTGCGGGCTTTCGGTGCCATTTGCTCAACGTAGGGTGTATCATACGTCATGCACATAGGACAAATTCTTCTAGCATAATAGAATGGAAAGAAACTTTCATCCTACGTGTTTACCCATAATACGGCAGGTTTCCGCTGAAACACGTAGTGACTGTAGCACTCATTATAACTTTAAGGTATTTTTTCTGAAAATAATGCATGGTCGCAGCTCATCGCACAATGTGCAGCACGTTCGTAAATGAGCAGGTAGTTTTCAGAATTTACGTACCTGGGGCCCTATGACGTAAAGCTATTCCAATTTGTTTTTATTCAAATGTCCTGACGTCAAGTTTACGTAACCACCGACGCAAGCATAGCGCGATAACCAGCAGCGTTCTTGCAAAAGCCCAATCAAATGCCCTTCTCGTTTATAGGACGTCACTTTCTTTTGCTTTCAAAGCGAATAGCATATATATTGCTTACGTTGCGCAGTTTTTCTTATTTAAGTGGCTGATAAGAGGCGAGGAGCATGCCCAAGTGGAGAGAGTTTCGATGGGGCTCAGCCAGCACAGTGAAAGTAGATAACCGCATAAGAGGGTGGTGCCGGCGTCTGCGATTGGTCCGCTTCCCGTTACTTAGCTTGCGGTCTCTGGTCGAAAATCGCGGTGGCGTGCAACGGAAGGTTAAATGCCGTTAAATGGATGCTCTGCAAGGCAGAGTTGACAGAGCAATGTCTTATACGGGCTAAAAGGTCTCGATAGCGCTATGCGGCCACGCAAAATCCTTTATTATACGCAAATAAATTCATACTCCACGGCTGCTCCGAGTAGCCAGTGCCACTGCAATCAGCGGCCAGCCATCTTCTATTCCTTCCGGAACAGCGCAGTTCCCGGCTATTCAGAAAAACTTTCAATTTTTTTCGGCATATTAATACGTTTTTAACGCGTTCACATCACTTTGACGTGGTGAGTTTTCGCGATTTTGTAACGCCGCATGACAGATGGGCAAAGCGGGTGCAGCCCGAAAAGTTCAGCGATTGGTCAAACAACGGCTTTTTGGCTAATGGCGAGAAAGGTGTTGGTATTATTTGCATAACTATTATGTTTGCATAATCAGTGTGCGCATATCAGATTAGATGAGGCGTTCTCGCAGTTGTCGTGACGTCGCATGACAGGGAGGCGCATGGGTCGTGGCTCCAAAATGATTTGACCAGTCCTGGAGGGCTGACTGCAGAATTGGAATAGAAAAGTATGCAATAGCTTTACGTTATAACGGTCCTGCTTTCAACTCACAGAAAAGCTAGGGTGCACTTTGTTTATTACACTACTGTGATGTCTTGATCGACAGAACGCTCCGGTGATTTTTGAGAAAAGAATTTATTGCTTAATCATTTATGACACAGCATGCATGCGGGTATGGGTTTTTAGTCGCGGAGGGCAGATATTCGTTTCCTTGCTAAAGCACAAATTTCTTGTGGAAATACCCTTTTTTACAGGCTAGCCTATCTCCTGGCGACATAATTAGCGATGAATAAATCAGAAAATTAGAATGCCCCAGCAGTGTTTACGATAAAGAAAGCGTGAGGCCTGCCATGTTCCAAGAGCTAATAACAATATCCGCAACAAATAGCTCATAATAAGAGCAACAAGGTGTTTTTTCAGACTGCGCCAAACTGATGTGCAGGAGTCTTTGACATACACGCCATGGTTGCACCGTGGCTTTGGTGTTGCGCTGCTAAGCACGAGGCCGCGGCATCAAATCCTGGCTGCGGCGGTCGCTTTCGATGAGGGTGAAATGAAAGAACGCCGGTGTAGCGTCATTGTGTGCACGTTAAAGAAACCCAAAATGCATAAATTATTTCGGAGGTCCCCACTACTGTGTGCCTCATAATCATATCATGGTTTTAGAGCGAGAAACACCTCTCTCTCTCTCTTTTGATTGTGGACATTGCCCTTTCGGCTATCTCTCAAACCCGCCCAAATGAATGGGAAACCTTTTCAAAAAATGATATTTCAGAACGTCGCCCCAACTTTAACACCTTTCAGTTTGCGTCATGAAGGCCCGTTTATTTACATGCGTATTTACGGCACTTAGTCGTAACGTCCTTGCAACGTCATAGCAGAACTTCTGCCAGGATTGAAATACTGCTATAATGCAGTAGGATAAATGCGAATAAGAATCTGTAAATGCGCATGTTATGCGAAGTATGCACCTTCTCGAAGTTGCTAATTGAAAGTTGTTGATATTAGGGCGACCTTTTGAAATATTAATTTTAAGAATGCCGCCCATTGAGTTGCCCTGCTTCATTGGGGTGGATCTTGACAGATGGCCGCAGGGGCAATGCTCGACATTCCTGGGCATGACTAAAGACTATACAAAGCAGGAATTGTCATAGAACCAGTGAATAAATAATCTAGCCTGGATATAAAATCTCTCAATTAGTCAATCAAGAATGCCAGAATCAAATTTAAGAGAAATTTGTTCTAGCCGGTGCTGTGAGAAATACACTCTCCATTTAAAGCAATGTTCCCAGTTTCTGTTTTTTCTTTGTTTTTTCTTGTTTACTAGTTGATATTTTTTTGTCACGTTTTCAGCCCTTAAGTGTCTTTCCACATGGTAATGGAATCCCACCCAAGTCGGAAGGCGGCCACCGCGGCTTAGAATGGAACCCGCAACATTGTGCTCTGTAGCGCTAAGTTATAACCACTGAACCACCGTGGCTGGCATACGAGCTAATCTTTGCTCGAAAACAAATTCGGCATTCCCTTTCTATTTGTCTAACGGCGCCTGTCATTAAAGCACTGGAGCTCGTCAGAAAACCCGATCGCATGTAATATGGTCGATCTGTAGCCCGTGTGCGACCACTGCACACGGTGCCATCAGTAAGGGGCCGCACTTTGATCCTTCCTTCGACGTCTCGCACTAACAGGCTTCGCCTCGTCGGCGGACGTATAGCTGTTTCTGCGCCCAGGAGGTCGCGCGCGGCCCCGTGGTAACTGTGTGCCTACAACAATGTTTCCTGCGCCTTGTTACTTCATTCTGCGCAGTCACCGAGCCACCGACCCCGTCCGGTAGAAGGCGTTGATTTCCGCGAACCCGAGAGTGCATATCGCGATCCGGAAAGCCGGAATTGCGGAAACCGGCACGGCCGGCGGTGGAACCCCACTTTTCATTCCTCATCCCAATTTGGGCGTCACTCAAGCGGCGGCTGTTACTCGCTCGGCTAAGCAGCCCGCGGTCTTTCGGCGCCACGTAGGTGCTGAGGCCACCCGAGGCAGGAAGGCTGCGCGGACTGCGTAGAGACACACGTCGTCATCTCTGTGCTGACCGAGAGAAGCCGAGCCGCAACGTCGTTCGGCACTCTGGCGCGCCATAGTTGTGGGGCGTGGCACGGTTATTTATATAGTACGTACACGAGCGATACATGCGATGTCTTTGTTTTCTTAGACGTCCGCTCTGCTGCACTTGTAGGAAGGAAGTGGAGAAATCACAGTATACAGGGGGGAGGGGGGGGGGGGGGGGTATCCACCGTTGAACGCTGGCGTCCGTCCGAAGCCTATACTAGATGATATGATTGCGACGTCGGAAAAGAAGAAAAAACGGGGAGCCGCGTAACACTCGGGCCCGTCATTTCTGCGTCGAGCGCGCTGCGAGAACTGTTCGCTTCGGTGCGGCCCGGTGGATACTTATTTCGAGATTGGTATCAAGCCGTCTGCTTGTGTTTCAACTTCAACGCTACTGGCCAAGAGTGCTGTACAAACAAATAAATATGCGAGACTAGCAGCTTATAAAGATACGACGTCGGCGGACCAGCTCGATGTTGAAAATTTTCACCTTAGAGCGACGATTGACTGAGTCCTTGAAAGTGCGCAATCGAAGTCTCAAGGTATCGAAGGGTACAATGCAGTCTGTTGAACTGGTACACACCTTACTTGCATATTCTAGAGGAGTAATGACAGCTTCAATAAGGAAAACGATCTTGGCTGCTCGAAGGGTCTCGGAAGAATGTAAGGAGGAGCAGCAGGATGAAAACTGCAGTGAAGAGAATCGTAGTGAGGACGGTGACAGGGGACATACAAAATAAGCCAAGTCGAGCTGTGTGAATATTTCAATCCCGTTTTTTAGGGACTGTTGCAGTAATTACTCGACAGCACGCGCTCTTTTTTCTTTTTCTTTCTTTCTTTCTTTCTTTCTTTCTTTCTTTCTTTCTTTCTTTCTTTCTTTCTTTCTTTCGTTCATGCATCTGAGATGCACCTGTGGTGACGTAGAGCTGAACCATTGGACTACGACAAAACTTCAACAAGAAAAACTCAAACTCGTTGTTAACACCACCGTAAATGGATACAGAATACAGAATACAGCTTATTGTCGGGAGCACGTTGCGTGTGACCTGGTGGCCGCTCACAGAGCGTCAAAAATAAAGTCATGGGCTCAAAAATAACCCGAACAACGACTATATATACAAGAGAAATCGTGTCTCAGGAATGCAATTGTGGTGATTCCGCAATATTCTTGGATTTTTGTTCTGCATACCTTGAAGTCTTGAGGCCAACAGCCCAAATGTTATTGAGAGCTTGAATAAAGCGTTGTACCTTCACGTGACTTTGAAAAACGAACTCGAAGCAGGTTCACGGCGCTTGTCTCAGTTGGAAGCCAACGGAGCAGCTATTCCTGATTGCACGCTTTCGCTGAAGAACAGCGAAACCCTTAATACTATTATGACCCGTAACTCCAACGTTGAAGCCAAAGGGACGGGGGACGTCACGGTTTGCGCGGCCAGAAACCACTCGGATCATATCTCCAGAATTGAAGACAAAGTTGAAAATTTGGAGAATTGCTCACGTTGACGCTGACGTGTGTGTGTGTGTGTGTGTGTGTGTGTGTGTGTGTGTGTGTGTGTGTGTGTGTGTGTGTGTGTGTGTGCGTGTGTGCGCGTGTGTGCGCGTGCGTGTGTGTGTGCGTGTACGCGTGTGTGCGCGCGCGCGCGCGCGTGTGTGTGTGTGTGTGTGTGTGTGTGTGTGTGTGTGTGTGTGTGTGTGTGTGTGTGTGTGTGTCTGTGTGTGTGTGTGTGTGAGCAACCATTCCTTCACCGCCCATTGCTTATAGCCCAGCTGCTGACGCAAAACTTCTCTTAGCTCCGGATCACCATCATTGAAAGTTTTGCTTGTATTTTTTTATTCCAGGGACGATGCATAATGTTGCGCGGTTGCAGCTGACCATCGGAGACCACGTGGTTCGAAGGGTCGTTAGTGTTCATGTGATGGGCGTTGTGCAAACAGGCAGACTCATCGAGAGGGGCAAGCCATGGTTATACCCATTTCAATGAACCGGTGGCATATTCTTCAAACAATTATTAACGCACAAAACACAGTACAACCCCTCCCCCTTCCCTCCAACCACCGCGCCCAATCTTCCGTTTTCGGTTCTGGCATCTCAAACGATCACTAATCAGCCTTGTGGCTGATCAGCCACTAATCAGCCTAATCAGTCTCGCTAAAAAACTTTCTCAGTGGGATATCGACACTGGATCACGTTTGCACATTTGTGAGGAACTATAAGCACGCTTCACGCCAACATTTTCAATTATTGTAAAAAGGTAGAACGAATTGATTCTCCGTGAATGCTAGCGAACATTAAGGAGCAATTCGGGATTCCTGTGCTACGGTGCAAGTATTTCACGCCTCAAAGGGCGCACTCCTCAATGCTTAAGCCAATCGAAAAAGCTTACCAGGACCGCTTAGAAGTGTGAACGAACTCATAGGTAAACGTTTGGTAAAGGCGCCGTAGCCGGCTCTTTCTTTAAAGCCAAGCTTTCTTGTGGACCCTCCTGGACTTTCCTGACCGTGACTGCTGGGTGCTTTGGCTGTCTCGCCGACTAGCTCACACTCGCAAAAAAGAAAACGAGAAAATTATCCACGAGCTCGATAGCGGGATCGAACCTGGGTCCCACTGTAAAGCAGCCCGATGCTCTATTAGGCCACCATCCCACCTAAACTCCTGCAGCGTCAACGCCAACCAACTCTTTGCGCGATAATGGCTTCGTTTGTGACGTCATGACAGCATAGGTGTGCGAGAGCGCATGCGCACGCATCCTCTTTCCTTCACACCAAAGATGTCTCGAAATGAAATGCGCAAACTTATAGCATTTGATTAACTGCTTCACGAAAGCTTCGCTTCACATAGATTCCAAGATGTACGTAAAATCTGCATAATTTTTCTTTTAATTCTTTCTTCCCTACCACATGATAAGTTCTGCTGCACGGCCCAGTACTGTTGGCCATTGTTGAAAGCGCTGTCATTGCACATATATGCTACTGAGGTTGAAAAGGTGTGTTTATGGGTACGTCGTCCTGAAGCGACACAAGAACTGTGCTTCAACAACCATCTCGAGATGATCCTCCTTACAGTGTGGGTCGATTGCGGCTCACTTTTTTCGATAGAGCAAATCCCCTTGCTTACGCTAGGTTAAGTAAGTGCACTGAAAAAAAAAAACGATTCAATTTATAGTTTTTTTATGCCCTTCGTTGCATTCGCGCCCGTGAGGTTTGTGTGATCACTCTGTACTCTTTTTTCGCTCCATCATATCACGTTATGCAGTGAATGCGTAACGGTATGAAGGATTGTGGATTCTAGTTTAATTTTGTTGCGAAAAGCCGGTATGAATTATAAAATGGACTCAACATGTCCATTGATTCTTCCGTTCGCCAAAAATTGTCACCGACGCTCGTAACGTCACAAGCATGATGGTAAGCGAGGACGGGGAGGTCAACGCGTATGTGCTTTTGCAGTTGCTGAAGAAGGGAAGAGGTGGTGTCTTGGTGGACGTGAGATAATGAGCAGCAGTCTACGAGTGGATGCGCGCTCTTCGAAAATGCAAAAAAAAGCAGGGATTGTCTCAGAGGCTCGAAAAGCAGGGGCACTTATATGGGCTAAGAAATGAACCTAATGTTCCTGTCCTCGAAGTGCTTTCTTAAAAAGTGATAGAAATATTTGTAGCTCACTCGGGAGCTTGTGTTAGTGTGAGACGCGCTAATGAGTCACAAGGATGGACGGGAAGGAGAGACACAACACATAGGCGCAAAGGAACAAAAAATGTACATTTAGCCAACCTAATTCATGAGCCCAACGCTAATACAGACCACGATGGCCCAGATACAGGCGCGGTTCGTATCACGCCGCAGAAAGTTCTTGCTTCTTGTGTTTTTTCTTTTTTTCCCGCGTTCCGGACAGCCACCTTCAAAGTGTGCAATAGCAGGGCTTACGCCTAGAAGGACGAACGTAGCGGCGCCGTTCACCCACCAGCGTCGTGAGCCCCTGCGCTCTTCTCGTAGGGTAAAGTCCCTTTACTCGTAGGCGGCGGGGTGCGCTGACGCGTGACCGAGTCGAGATTCCAGCGCGCCCGAAGCCGCAGCGCCCGGCGTCGCAGCCGTCGTCGACGGCGAGCGGTTTCCTGCACGCATCCAGGGGAGTGGGGTGGCGGCGGCGGCGGGCGGTTAGACAGCGCGGGCCCGTTCCTCGGTCAAAACAGAGGAAGCCGAAATGCCGGACGTCGCCGAAAAAACAATCACCGTGGTGCGGCGGCACGCGGACCCATATCAAAGGCGCGCCCGCTCCTCCCCGTCCCTCAGGAAAACTGGCCAGGTCGGAACGCGCGCGTCCGGCACATCGACGCAGCCGCGGACCTCATATTCCGCGCGGACTCGGCGGTGGGAGAGGAGGAGGGAACCTCGGGAGGGGGAAGAGAGAGAGAATGGCTGGCGCAGGTAAGAGCGCGGCCCAAAAGTCAAACACGCTGGACGACGGGCTGCGAAAACAAAGCGAAGCGGCCGCAAGCACAGAACGTGTGAAACGATAGAGAGGGAGGAAGGGGGGCGGGGGGGGGGAGGGAGGGGACGGAGCCTCGGCCGGCAGACACGTACGCAGCAGGCACGCACCGGCCGCGGCAAATCTCCTTTTCGTGGTGTTTCGAGGTGCCAATGAAGCCCGGAGCGTAAAGACACAGCGCGGCCGTGCCGCGGAGGCGGCGACGGAGGCACGCTACGCCTGGTTTTCTGTAATGCTGGAAACGTGGCTCGCTCCTTTTCAGCGGGCTACTCTCCTGCGATGCGTTTTCCTTATATCCTTCTGGGTTTATTTTATCGCCGGCGCGTTATTTCCCGCACGTGCTTCTTTATTTGCTTCTTTTTATCATCTTTTTGTAACGCGAGGCGCCCGTACGTGTGGCGCATCTGCGGCGCGCTTGTGCTGACTGCCCTGCAGTGCGCCGTTGCAACTGCGAAGCTGCCCGGAAATCGGAAAGAGGATCGCCATTTCGCGTAGCGTAAACCATGCACGATTCATTCAGTCTCCTCGGCCGCCGCCGCTGACCGGACGTGCCTCCGAAACTCTCCCTTCGCCCCAGCACGAGCGTTTTTGACCGTGGGCACGATGTCCGGGTGAAAGACTCGTATATGGTTGTCATTTCCTTCGTACTTTCGACCGCAACTATATATACGTGTGGAACCGAGCTTGACATCTGTAATTGCCCGTATCGAACTTGCAGCCGGATTTAGAAAAGAAAAGCTGCGAGTTAGTTCAGGTTTACGTTATCTGCTGGACTGAGTAAGCGCATACTTTTTTTTTTGCCTGTTATTCTTCACGTAAGCCTTCGTTCCCTTCTGACAGCATCAAGATTCACGCGTTTCATCGTAATCGCAACTGTCACCACCAGCGCCACCCATGTTCAGTCCGTGATCTGGTGGTAGTTGCTCTGAATTGCATTGCATTCTGGGGTTTTACGTGCGAAAACCGCGATTTCATTATGAGGCACGCCGTTAGTGGTGGAATCCGGATAAATTTTGACCACTACGGGGGTCTTTGACGTGCCCCCAATGAACGGGACACGGGCGTTTTTGCATTTCGCCTCCCTCTAAATGCGGCCGCCGCGACCGGGATTTGATCCCGCGACGTCGTGCTTGGGAGTGCAACACCATAGCCGCTAGGCCACCGCGGTGTGTTCTAGATACTCTGGGTGCTATATTGGAGAACACGTGGTGATTATATCGTCCAACTAAGAACAGCGGTTGCTACATAAGATGAATAGAACTCTGTTGATTAGGTTGGCTTTAATCCTGGAAATGATTACGTATCTGACAGGCGGTGTAAGCGTCGAGTATGCCTGTACGAATAAGCTCGCTTTGTGGCGTTCCGTGCGCAGACACCAACTATTCAGAACTGGAGAACAACCGCTTCAAGGGTAGCCTGCGAGCTGATGTAGTCAGCACTATACGTGCTTTCAACGTGTATGGTAATTTATATGCTAGTCTTTCAGGTCAACACCTTTAACTACGACCTCTTTTGACAGGGAAACATTCAAGGCTGTTCAAGCTTCAGAAAACGGCGAGCCTTGCTGCAGGTTCGTTTGTCAAGCTGTTTAGTTTTAGTTATAAAATGTGAAAACGTCAGGTCACAGCGATAGAGAGAGAGAGATAAATGTGGTGCGAAAGGCAGGGAGATTAAGCGGAATAAAGATATCCAATTTGCTCCCCTGTACTGGGGAATGGACCAGGTAAGTCAGAAAGATAAAGAAAGAATACATACACATAGAAAGAGAGGCGGATGCAAAAAACAACAAAAGCTCCAACACACGCAAAGGAACGCGGGAGTGTCACAGTCGTTCAAACAAGTCGCTTGAATATAAACGCGGCGAATAACCAACGTTAGAGGAACGAGGCTGAGAAATCTGGCGTGATGTACACATTGGCCGAGGAAGTACATCTTAGGACATCTTAGTACATCTTAGTCACACGTCCTCAGATATGTGCGCGACTTCAAAGAGCGGCCACTTTGACAGCGAACTACTTGTGTAAACAGGGTCTCAGCATATCACCAGAAAAATGCGCACTAGTAGCATTTACTCGCAAACCGATGACGCCTTATATCATCTCAATCAATGGGCGGACTATTTCCTATGTCCGAACCCACAGATTCCTTGGCGTAATAATTGACCGAGACCTCTGTTGGAGCCCGCACGTGGCCTACATGAAACGGCGCCTGACAGCGACTTCCCAGTTGTTTCAATACTTGGCAGGAAAGACGTGGGGGATGTCAGTAGACGCAATGCTTAAACTCTACAGAGCTCTCTTTCTCGGTTTTCTAAGATATAGTCTACCTGTACTGACCAACACCTGCCAGACAAATATTCGTGTTCTGCAGGCAGCACAAGCTCAAGCACTCAGAGTCTGCCTTGGTTTGCCCAGATGCACCTCAACAGAGGCAACTATTGCGATTGCTCGGGACCATCCAATGCGAACTCACATTACGGTGGAAGCCCTGAGAACGCACATCAGACATTTTGCACGTGCCACCTATCACCACCTTGCAGCACTACCTTCGGACAGGCACCAATCATCATTCGCTAAAACTATCATCAAATACAACGACAAACTGCCATCGGGCTTCACCGCTGCATCTAAACCATCGATACCCCCTTGGTGTCTTATCAGCCCTACAGTCCATCTCAGTGTACCAGGAATCGGAAAAAAGTCTGAACTGTCGTCGCCTGTGCTCAAACAACTGTCTCTGCTTCTTCTGCACGAGAGGTACGCGGACAGGGAACACATTTATACCGATGGTTCCACAAACATCCAGTGTTCGTCCGGTGCTGTGGTTGTCCCAGCAAAAGCTATTACCATCAGCTTTAGGACTGACCACCCAACAACATCGACATCTGCTGAACTAGCTGCTCTTCGCGCTGCACTTCGTGTCGTCAATCGGGAGCCACCTCGACAATGGTCAATCTTCAGCGATTCAAAGGCAGCACTACAATCTGTACTATCAGCTCTGCATCGCGGGCCATTCGAGCAGCTCGTATTCGATATTAGATGCCTACTCCATACATCACAGGAGAAAGGACACCATGTGACGTTTCAGTGGCTGCCAAGTCACTGCGGCGTCACTGGAAATGAAGACGCCGATAATGCCGCTCGGGCAGCTCTTGAAGACGCACAAGAAGAGGCCATACCGCTTTCACGATCCGACGCAGCTAGCAGACTTCGAGTGCTTGCACATGAGATCACGCTATCTCTGTGGTGCACACCAAACAGCCAGACCACCCAGAGCAACCGTCAATACCACCTGCCCTCTTTGATGCATCTCTATATGCCATCTGGACTGCGTCGAAGAGAGGCGACCCTGCTTTATCGCTTATGGCTGGGGGTGGCTTTCACCAAATCTTACTCCTTCCGCATTGGAATGGCCGACAACGATCTCTGTAATGCCTGTCTTTGCGAGGAGACGCTGGAACATGTTCTGTGCGACTGTCCTGACTATAACGTTCAGCGACAGTCCCTGGCATCTGTTCTAGCGCGCCTTGACAGTAGACCATTGTCGCTCGACACGATTTTCACATGCCGCCGACAGAAGATATCGCAGGTGAAGGCGACAAAGGGACTCCTTCGGTTTTTGAAAGAGACGGGATTGGACAAGCGGCTGTGAGAGTGACGTCGCGTACCATGCCAGAATGATGGACTCCAACGGACGATGTGTGTGTGCTGTGATATGTGCTCTCTCTCCCTCTCCCCCTTCCCCATCTTTAATCTCCCCCATCCCTCTCCCATGTGTAGGGTAGCAAACCGGTTAAGCCATACTGGTTAACCTCCCTACCTTTCCTTCTCCACTTTTTCCTTCCTTCCTTCCTTAGGAAAAATTGTCACTGCTGGATGAACACTGCACTTGAAATCTCAAAACGTCGTTTTATATAGAGAGAGTGAAAAGAAGGAAAGAAGGGTTGGGAGTGTTAGGTAGAAAAGCGTCTGATTGAGTGCCCTATGTTGGGGAAGGGAAGAGGGGAAATGGAAAGACGGGAGAGAGATAGGAATGGGGGCAAGGACTGCTACATCACCTTAAATTCAATACAACTCGCACAACATAGTTGTTTCCACAGATCACAAGAAATGCCTTCATTGCTTTCTTGGCGGATGACTGGTGGGCACGTCATTTCGCATGTCTTATGCACAGTGCTGCCAACTTCAGGGAAATTTCCCTAGACGTGGAGATTTTAGGTCTCCTTTAGAAAAAATTTTCGCGATCTAAGGAAACTTGTGTAAAGACGGAAATGAGAGAAAAACACGGACATGAGAAAGCATTGCTACGACGTCGCCATTACCGATGCGTGGAGCTGCTAACGTGACAGCGTGGTTTGATTTTACTCAGCGTAAATTGCCGTCCCACCAGAATACGAAGTATGACTTGCGGTCGAACTGGGGCAGCGTGATCGCTTGTAGCCAAGTAAACAAGATGTGAATGTCCTGGACTCCCTAATGGTGTACACTGCTTGCGATTTATGGACCCTTTGAATGGAATATTTTTTTTTTGTAACCAGCAAAACAGACGTTTGCTGCAATAACAAACGAAGGAGCACATGCAGATATCAGCGTAAGGGGACACATATACTTAACGCTTAGCACGACATGGCGGTCGTTGTGCTGCATGTTCTGCGACATGAATCCCGCAGTGTTACGCGTAGCTGTTCATAGGCAGAACGACTTTGTGCACAGTCGCATTGTACGTTTATGCGTAGTGGTCACGCGTTTGGGCGAGTTTTGCATAGACGAAAGGAAAATAATTGGATAGGTATTTTGCGTGCTTCGCTGCAAATCACTTATAAGCGTGTAAACGTGATGGTGCTACGTCAGTACAATACGCCACGCAATCCAATTGGAACTTGTTGTGACGTAATTGACGTTGGTGGCTTCAAGTGAGACCGCTGCCTTGCCGACCCTTACATTCTGTAAGGGTCGTCCTGTGCAAGCTTTCTTAAAATTCGAATAGGTTTCGATGCCTATTGACATTTTGCATATGTCCAGATTTTTTTTTTTTTCATCTGGAATGAAGTATTAACGCGTCTTCTTCTTCTGTGAACATAGTTTCAAGTAGGAGGCCCTGTTAGCACGAAGAATTCTGGTCAGTACAACTTGCACTGCAACATCATTCCAGCTTGAGTGCAGCAATTTGATTATTCAAATTTATACAAATAGGCTTGGAAATAAATTTAAACTATAACTGTGCAGTCTATTTGCATTAGAAGAAAGGCTAACCTTACAAAAACCATATTTACAAGTTTAACAACTGCATCTTGCAAAAATCAAGCGAACTCAAGGGAATTTCTTGATTGATTTAGGGGAAAGCTAGCTTCGTAGATTGGTGGCAGTGCTTACGCAATACAGCAACTGTCTTGGCGTAGCAGGAAAAAAGAAATTTTCTGGAACTCAGAATTAAAATGCGCCTGGCGCAGTGGTGACACTGTATGAAAACGTAAAAGGAAACAGAGATCCATATCTGGTTGCACTTCCGGTTGTCTGCCTTTATTATCTCCTGCGTCTTTTGCGCATTTCCTTAGAGTATGAATCACCAACTCGCCTAAGAAGTAGCACGTACAAACGCTCGTGCGCAAACACAGTAACTATCTCCAGGTTAAATCAAAACGAAGCAGAAAACGTTCACAAGATGGCTAATAAGCAGAAAAAAGAGAATTCTATGATAACTACGATAAACTGGCGCAAATTTATTGGAAACCCTGTTAGGTTGCTGTAAAATAATGCAGGTGACCATAATCCTAAACGAACTAGTCCATTCCACAATTGATCCACAAAACACAGTGCGTGCGACTCGCTAGTTTTCGGTTTTTCACTAAATTGCCAAAATGTTTATGTCGTGCGCAGTTAATTGAACGTTAGCTAGTCGAACGGCAGTGCAGAATTCAGGATGCAGATCTTTGACGCCTAGGAAAACAGCAACTGAATGCAGTGCTGACCCAAATGCAAGTCACGGCTCCCCTGCCGTGAGCGGGTCATTGCTTCATCCTCAAACGGGCATATCTAATAAACGTCTGGCGGCGCCATGCCGATCAAGAGCGACTGTCACTTCACACAGATGATATTGCTGGCTATGCCACATGTGGCATCAGCGCTCCCTTTATTTATTATTTTTTAAACCTTCATTCATCTTTAAGTTGAGCCCTCAACATGAGACATTGTAGCGGAGGCACTGAACTTAGTGCGTATCTGAAAATCAAAAGAAGCATAGCTCTCGGCAGCTCTAACTTGTCATTCAAATTCACCAGACAAAAGAGAAAGACCTTTGTTCTTCTTTCGCGCATGATGTCATAAAACGTGCAGCTATAAAGCTGTCTTCGATGTGAAGTGGTTTTTCTGAGGGGTGGAACTTCGTTCAGTAGCGTATAGCTTTCATCGCACGTGCGACAGCAATCGCACAATTTGAAAAGCACCGATAAAAAAGAAAGAATAATAAACGTTCACAAATTCACTGAAACGAAGTTGAAGCTCAGCAACAGAAATTTAGTGCCTTGTTCGCTGTAGTGTGAACTCCTTTCAAAGAAGGCAGGCGCCACTCGACGTGCGAGAAAGTTCAGCGGCAGTAAGGCAACAGACACGCGTCGCTTAAGTGCGATCGAAGCCCGGCACCTGGCATTTTCACGGACACCAACATACGAAGCCTTGGCGTTGCAGCGTTCCTTCCCGAACGGCCAAACTAACGGACGGGCCATAACGGACCCACTCGTGAAAGGAGCCGTTCCTGACACGGGCAGGCCGCGCGAACACGTTCTACACGCCGTGCGTACACACACGTACACGCACTGTTCCGTCCGCATAAAGACGAGGAGGGCGTTTCGCGCGAACGTTTCCTTTGGAGGGCCTTAGTAAGGGGGGGGGGGGGGCGGGTGATAGCCGTCGACGAAAACAAAAGCCGCCATGTTTTAGCATACGCGTGCCGGATACGGGGAGAAGAGCGAGTTGAAATGAAGGATTGGGCGAAGACGCGAGCGAGGGTGTCTAGTGACGAAGCGCGGTTGGGCCGCGTCGAGAGCTGAGCGTTTGTAAGGTGTCGAGGAGGAGAGAGAGGAGGTGTACACGAGAGAAAACGCCCACGCGCCGTAGGGAAACGAAGAGGAGAAAGTTGCAAAAATAAGCGTGCACCGCCACGGGCCTGGATGGAGTGCTCGTAGTGTTGGCGCTACTAGCGTGCATATAACGCGTAGAGAGAGATAGAGAGAAAGAGAGAGAGAGTGTGGGTCGATTAAACGGTGGCGCACCGAGCAAGCGCCGAGCGCATGTGCTGTCAGGCTTAATTATACTGCGCCGTTTGCCAAATGGAGTGCGCGTCGTCGACAAAAGTAAGCGCGCTGCGAGGTGCTGTGTTTTGTTTGCACGTACACCGGCGCCATCTACCTTTTCACGCGGCGTGTTCGCTACAGGGGTGGGCCTCGATAAAGAAAAGAATGAGAATGTGAGGAAAAGCATCGAGCACGTGCACGGGCTTTTAGCGGGGGAAGGTACCTGCGCATTATTTCGCATAGTGCTGTGGGTATGCGAGTCCAGTGCACTACACATCCACTTGTCGTGAACGTGTCCTTCGAGTCTTTCTCCCTCCCCTTTTCTTCAGTTATCGTTGAGCCATTTGGTATATAGCACCAAATGCAGAAACTTATGGCATATTCAGGGGCGGGGGGGGGGGGGGGGGGGGGGAGGGGTGACTCTGCAGGAAGCATGACTTCCTGCATAAGAAAACTCACAGAAAGAATGGTAGAATCCCGTTTGGAATGGCAGCTTCAAACTGCCGACCAAGTGCACGTTACATTAATCGGATTTACGTACCACGTTAGCACAAAGGACGTCACCCTCATGATCCGCGAGGACGTCTAACCGGAGCTCGGCGCAGCTTTGCGCGATCGTGCGGGTTATATAGCATCAAGAAAGCTTTTGATCATGTGTTTCACTCCGCCATACTTAAAAGCCTCTTTAAAACAAAGCCAGGTACTCGCATTCTTCGTTAAGTACAGAATTTCCTTTCAGAGTGCACCATTCCCATACCTGAGCCAAACGGAACACCTTCTTAGGCATTCCTGGTTCGCCGAAAAACTCCGCAAAGTGCAATATTTTCACCTAGGCTCTTTAACTTGGCTATGTGAGTATTACCACGTGAGCTTGACAAAATTTCCTATCTTTATCACGACATCTATGCGAACATTGCCCTCTGGTGCTCTACAGGTAACACCGGAGACAGGAGTTACCCTTGCAGGATGGCCTCGATACTATCAGTGAATTTGCGAAAACCTATGCATACAATGCTCCCTAGGCAAATCCGAATACGTTGTTGTGCTAAACTCACATCACAAAAATGCCGACAAAAAAACCTGATCTAATCAAGCTAATGATAGATAGCAAACCAACCCCACGTCAGCGCTGAATCCGTGTCCTAGAATTCTATTGACACAGGACTGCAATTGGATGGAGGGGATGAAACGCCTAATACAGTGAGTCCACCAAGTTTTGCACATGATCACACGGATAAATAAGCACAAATTGCGAAATTTAATGGAAGCCACCGTTAACTGCCGCGTAATGCATTCTTTTCAAAATATGACCCTTCAGCGCACACTGGTCTCAAAGCTGCAGGCCGTTCCCCGCAAGTGCTAGCGGATATAACTGGGTGTTCCCCCATATGCACGAATGAGTGACGCACAAGCCGCAGCACTGCACAATACGCTAGAAGAAACAAAATCACCGCCCAAGCATTCCGCACAGACAGTTAACCAACGAAGCTGAAACATGCGGCCCCGGTGTTTATCACTGGGTTAATCCCAGTGATAAACACGGTTATCATGGTTGGAGAAGTATTGGAGAGGCCTTTGCCCTGCAGTGGGCGTAACCAGAATGATGATGATGATGATGATGATGGTGATGATTCATTAAACGACGGCTTGATAGGCTGCCGGATTCTCGGTATGAAGTTGCTGCTTGCGCTTGGCTGCACGAACCTGTTCTTGTGTAGGAGCTGCAGCATCGGCATGGCATAGACGAGCTCGTTCCCGGTTCAACTCGCGGCGTTCCTGATCGAAAGCTACCTGCTCCTAAGGAGTACGATGACGCGCGGAGTACCATTTCGGAGTCGGAGAGAAACTGCTGCGCGCGCGTTCGGCCGCGACGGAGAGCAGCAGCGTCACTACTGGCGCAGCTAATCGAACACCACCTAGATAGCACCAGGCCTTTTCACTCCGATTCATGACCTCACGTTACCTGGCCCGACTGTCACGGAATCTAATGGGGATGCTCCCGAGCAGGTAACAGTGATATGAACGTCATCGCTTTCATCACGCTAGCCTTGTCAATGGAAATTATGGGCCAGGTAGCGTGACGTCATGAATCGCAGTAAACAGACCATGTGCTTTGCGTACAAACGAACATAGCATCCAGCAAGGTGTGCTGCCGCTTAAAATGCAACAGGGCAGTGACGCAGGCGTTGGCTGTGCAATTTACGCCACCGATGTGCTTCCCTCATAGCGGTTCATGATAGTGATGAGCAGGGGCAGCGGCTGCACACCCGGCTAAATGCTATGTTCGTTTGTGCGCGGAACGCTTGGGAGCAGTGCAATCACGACGCGCAAGCGGGCATGTCACGTTGTGCTTATTTTTTTTGTATTTCATGGGCACCGCAGTAAGCTAAAAAGCACTGATACTTAATAGATAGAAAAACAAAAAGTGTTTATTCGGACGTTTTGCAAACTGCTCTGCACCTTTCTAATCGGAATTTTTTGCCTAACTTCGTTGCTTCCGAAGTAGGTTAATTAATCTTGACTAAATATGCAATTATTAGAATTAGAAAGTAGTGTGACTTACTCCATACAATAGTCGGTGACATGTATGCGGTCGCGCCGTCTCAGAGTGCATCGGCGTATTTTTAAACTCTGTGAATATGCAGGCTGTCCCAGCTAACATTAGCCAAGCTTATTCTTCATTATAAGAATAGAATAATCCATCCATTTCTTGGCATATCCTCCATAGCGGTTAGTAGCCACATGCCTGATAGAAAACAACAACTATATGACGACAACCAGATCAAGAAACGACAATGAAAGCTATAGAACGACCACGATGGCATGACAACGATGGCATGACAACGATGGCATTATCCCGATTCAATGCCGATGGCATGTTACAGTAGAAGGACGAACAAGGAATAACGTCAACGGATCGACGAAGGTGGTGGGACGACAATGGGATAACTATATTGACGAGATAACGATGGTGAAACGACAGCTTGACAACGATGGCACGATGGCAACGGTATGGCGACGAATGCATGACGACGACTGTGCGACGACGATGCAGTCACGACGATGGCAAAACAATGGCACGAGGACAGTGGGATGACGACGAGCTTGTGATGAAAATGGCATGACGATGACTGTATCACGAAGCTCATATGACGAGAATTGGATGACGAAGCTAGAGTTGCGATGATGGCGCGTCTATATACGATGGCAATACGACGACAGTGTGATGGAGGCGTGATAGCGACTGTTCCATGATGACGGCATAACAAGTGCGGCACAATCACGATTGAACGACGACAGTATGATCACAATGCAATGACGAATAAAGATTGACGTCGACCGAATGACGAAGGCGGGTTGACAATGAATACATGGCGACAATGGGGTCACGTTACTGAAGTGATGACAGGCATAAAATGAAAGCGTGGCGACGACTGTGTGACGATGACGTGATGACGACGGCACGATGATGGTCGGATGACAAAGCTGGAATGACGACCTCGAGCACATGCCTAATTACATAAGCAAGTTGGACTGCTGGGTTGGATTAGAAGAAGGCGTGACAATGACAGCATGATGAGAGTCGGACTACGAAGCTAGAATGACGATGACTGAGCGACCACAACGGCAGAACTATGGCGGTGTGACAACGAATGGATGACGACTGTAGACAGCGATGGCCCGACTACAGAGACATAAAGAGTGTCGGATGACAAAGCTGAAATAACGGCGATGCAAAGACCACGATGCCATCACGTCCACGAGCCCATACCTATTGGCCCGGCCTATTAGAAAACTTAAGCGGCTGAGTCGGGGTAGATGACGTGACGACGACGGCATGAAGAGAGTAAGACACGAGAAGGAGGAGGAGTAGATTTTGATGAAGACAAAGGAGGAGAGGTCAGCCTGGAGAGCGTGCCTCTAACCTGCTACTGGAATAAGGAGAAGTGGGAGTAAGATCATGAGGCAGGTATAACGTCAATGGGATGACTACGGCGGCATCCCGACCAGGAGCTCATACTTATATAGCGGCCCAGGCAGGTAGGCAACTCGGGGCACGGGTTTTGCGTAAGCGGCTAGATGGATAGATAGATAGGCTCAAAACGGCTGAAGTAGGCAAAGAATTCGCACTAAAATAACAAGCACTACATCTGCGAACAGAAGCAACAACAACAGAAATTGTGTCACCACAGGAACCATCACCGGGAGCGAGATCCAGTGTTTAATGCCGTGTATTGTTACATAAATAACAATCCATGCAAGTCTTTTCATAGATAACTATGTACAGTACGTAGCGCTCATTCGCACGTTGGTGGAATCAATACCGGACTTTCTCTTTTTAACTTATTCTCTGCCACCCATTTTTCTCCCTTCACCCAGTGCAGCGTATACACAACCGGGCTCACTCCTGTTTAACCTCCTTGCCTTTCATTTATCCTTCTTTATCTCTCATAACCATGGTGCTACCAGGCAGTTACTTCGAGCTAGCGCAAACACGTGCTAGCGGAAAGAACACGGCCGCTTGTTTGTTTCTTTCTTTCTTTTTTGTATTCATTTTTTTTTACGTATCACGTCGAATATTTGCGTCGAATTATCCCACACTTACACAATGCGGGTTTTTAAATGTTCAGCCTTAACTAAACCCGCTCACCCACCCTCACGACGTGATCACGCGACCACGGACACACCCCACCATGCGATGCACGTGACCCACGAGCCTCCGGGATCGCTCCAGTTTTCATTACGCGGTCTTCGGAATCGGCGCAGCTATTCGGCGAGGAACCAACCGCTCAGCCCAGCCAAACCGTGGGGAGATAAGCAAAGAAACATTTGATTTAAAGTTATGCCGAACCCACGCGTTATAGGGAAGGGGAAGCTTATCAAAGAAAGCTTCAATAGATGCACAGAACAAATATCGTTTATACGAACATCTTTGAACGCGGGAGGAAGTATTGTAGGGTGACAGCGTATAAGCACGAATATATCGAAGGTGCTTCATTTGTGGACCCTCGTGTTCATTTCGCCAGAGCAGCTTCGCATGACGACACCTCCGGTTCAGTTGCTTGGGAGTTCGGGTGGAAAACACAATAACAGCTTCTGCGACGAGGAGAAAGAAGGGTGGTTGAAATGTCTGGCACTGTACATATTAGTCTAACAGTTCCTCCTCCTTATGTGGTTAATTCTTCGCTACCAGAACCAAACAGTCACGCTTAGTTGCGTGCAGGGTTAGCTCGTACACTGAGATGGGGGGGGGGGGGGGGGGGTCAGCGTGTAGTAGCCCGCGCACCCTCCGGGCTCGTTGTTTGCCACCGCGTCAGCCGCAGTGCGGCGTCCGTCGGCGCCGCCGACCAGACAAAAGCTGGGGCCACTCGATGATGGCGGTGGACGAGGCGCTCTTTTGTTCATCGGCTCTGAACGGGAGCCGCTCGCTTCTTTCGCGCGCTCTACTCGTTTTCCTTTCGGTTCTTGTTTCTGTCTCGGGTGTTTTTTTCTTCGACCAGCCTCCATCTTGCGGCGTTCGAGACGAGGGGGTTTGCCGGACGTGTCCATCTTCTCATTCGTGCGGACCCGGTTTAGCATTTAATTGTTGCTTGGTTGCCTCGTGTGCGTAGCGTTCCTTCCTATGCCTCCTTTTCGTTCTTTTTTTTTATGGTACCTACGTGGCACTTGCCCGACCGTGCCAGTAAATGCAAGGCGTCTTTCCCTTCTTGCTGATGCTCTTCTTTTCTTTTTCTCACCCTCTGGCGTGCACAGCCGAGGTAGGCGTAGACTAGAACAAAAGGAACAGACCCAAATGTGTGGTGGGTCGATCCATCCCTGCTTCTGTACTTGAGTGGCAGGTAAAAGAAATAAACATAATGGAAATGGGGAGAAAACAGACGCTTGGCGTAGGTGAGGAGTGTGTGGCATGCCTCGGCTAGTCCTCACCTGCGACCGGAAAGCGCAGCGGACGAGGCGTTAACAGTGGACGAAGTTGAAATTGACGGATCACGCGGGGAGAGAGAGAGAGAGAGAGACAAAGAGGAGGAAAGACAGGGAGGTTAGCCAGTGTAAGTACCGGCTGGCTACCCTGTGCCGGGGAAAGGGGTAAAGGGAATAAAAGGAGAAAGAAGAAGAAGAGGAGAAAAAAAGGAGAAAAAAAATTAAGGAAATTCACGCGGTACCGCGATACTACGCGATACAACACTCAAAGGCGATCGCACAATTCGCATGTCCTTAAATGTCCAGACGGGCTTCGGCACTCAAGGCCTTAAGGGCGTTGCTGAAGTATTTAATGACGGATCACGCGGAGTCATCAACAGAACGGACGACGTAATTACACCCGTTGGCAACAACGTACAGCCGATGTTGTTCCGTGTTTCGAGTAGTTTCACTTTCTATATACCTGACGTCAATCCAATTGCATATTCACCGAAAACGCAATGGGAATGGCCAGGAAGCAAACTGTGTGAAAATTTAATTAAGCGTTAAATATGAAGCAGCCTGAGCTCGGTTGGTATTCGGCGCCGTAAGCAGACTTCGAAAACACCATTGCTGCGGTATTTTCCCCGTTTATTTCTGTAATTCGTGAACCACGTACGACTCCGAGGTAACCATGCAGTTGTGCGGCACCAAGCAGTGAACTGTTGTTGTTAGTGGTGGTGTTATTCCTCTCTCTCTCTCTCTCTCTCTCTTATTTTATTCTATTATACAAGCACATCTAAGTCATTGCCACCTAATTTATGTTATCGTTATTTCTCATACCCTCAGGGCCAGAGACATTATAAATGGGAGTGGTACAAGATATGGTACACAGCAAACAGACAAAGCGCAGTGATTAAAGAAAAACAAGAAAAACTATGTAAGATACAAAAGTTTCTTGCTATATGCAATATTAACTGTTGCGTCAAAAAATAATATAAATATACAAAATTTCCTGAGACATGGTTTCCTGGAAAGGAAGGAAGGAAGGAAGGAAAAGGTGGAGAAGGAAGGCGGGGAGGTTAACGAGTTTAGCTTAACCACCTGGCTACCCTACACATGGGAGCGGGATGGGGAGGGATGAAAGATAGGGAGAAGAGATAGAGAGCACATAACACGGCACATGCATCGTCAGTTACACTCTGTCACTCTTGCGCGGTACGTGACATCACTGTCACGTACCATGTTTCTATGACCATGACCATGTTTCCATGACCATGACCATGTTTCCTGGAAACATGGTTTTCTGGAAACATGGTCTGTGGTAGATAGGTCCATCCCAAGCTCATGATGATGGCCAACACGGCGTGATAGATAATGTGGTCTTGTAAAGAAGTGTGCGTGCAGTGTAGGATGATGACAAAGCCTACGAAAAGGTTCCAAGCATGAAATCTTAAGTTGGAAAGACAGCAAAGGAAGGCCAACGTTAGATTTCATCAATGTAATGCTCGTAGTTGGGTTACAGTTACAAAATATAAAGCGAACAGAGCTAATTTGGACAAGTTCTAGGGAAGTAATTAGGCTATCGTGTCGGGGATCCCCCAAAAGCAGCGTACTTTGATTTCAGACGTACTGGAGTTGTGTAGAGGAGATGTATCAGCTCAGATGGCGCGTTAAAAATGTTATGGCGCAGATAGTGTAACCTACGGTTAGCTCTGTTAATAACGTGTTCGCCGTGAATTTACAATGACATGTTTGTAGTTATATGGACATCCAAACGTCTGTATCCGTTAAATGTTTCTAGAGGAACGTACGTTGCTTAGGTCGTAAAGGGTTTTGGTGGAGATACACCCGGAATAGATGTAGCATTTTACACGCGCTAATATTTATTTTAATTAGCCACGAGTCGCAACAGTTTGATGGTGCGCTAAGATCAAGCGGCAATTCATTAACGTCCGTTTCATTAGTTATTTCGCGAAGTTCACCATACATAATCGCACATACATCATCATACCCACTATAGATCATACCGCCGTATACGCTGTATAGGTGCGTCATGTATGAGGTGTACAGGCAGAACTTTCTGAAAAGAAAGTTCATTTGGAAAAATACCGAGATAGAATTCAAGAGTCTCAGCTTATAGAATGCTCATCACTGATAACTACGACTATGGGCTGCCGCCGCTGATAGGAAACCATGTAGCCGGGCTGCCAAAATTTCCCACTCACTAAACGCATGTTTTGAGGCAGGCGATGTGAAAACACTCTTATACATCCTGAAAAAAAAATGAGATAAGTTTTAATGATGTAAGCAATGCGGTAAGAGCACTTATGTTACCGGAATTTTTGTTGCTATGATACATTATCTTTGTTATGATTTATTCCTTCTTTAAATCCCTATGTGAAAAGCAGTAGACGGCGCCAATTAAAGGCGACAAGATCTCCTAAATACCATATAATAATCAAAAGAAAGCTAAGAGCAAGCACTTTTGATGCGTTTGAAGAATTTCGAAGGGTTGCATGGCATACCGCAAAGAGATGTTAGATGAGCATCGTATTAAGAAATATAAAGCTCATCTCCAGGCGCCAGACATCATGCACCTCTCCATCAGTGAAACTAATATCACAGTCACATATTTTTATTTTTTTTTCATTTATTACCCTAGTGTTGCACGAAGGCATTGCCTACGTTGGCAGGCATCGAAACACTGAACTCAAAGTAACAAAAAAAAAAACAGATAGTGATGGAAAGCCAAAATTCAAATGAGCAATATTAGAATAAAGTAATTCACCAAATAAGGAAAAATGTGAGTGAAAGGTGCAATTATTATTTAGAATTACACGCTGAAAGCATGGTGTGGGGAAGTTGTTCTAATTCATTTTATTTCCTTACAGACGCACTGGTGGGGTAGTACATAAGGGATGGGTTATAAAAATAATGATAGGGGATGGCAGCGATGTTTTGAGAAAAGCCGTTGCGGCTTCTCTTTCAGTTCCGATGGATCATTAGGCTTAAAAAATTCGCGGGCGCTAGTTGGAATCGGTTGGCTCAAAACAGGGGCAATTGCAGATCGCAGGGAGAGGCCTTAGTCCTGCAAGGGACATAAAATAGGCTGCTGCTGATGATGAAGCGTGGTGATATGGTGATATGGTGCTTCTTTCAGAACCAAATGGCTGGTTAAAAGGTACGTTCTCGAGTAGTTTTATCGCGTCATATTTCCTGCTTCGTTCCTTTTTTCTTTTTTTGTATCTGGCAGCACCCTTGCAGTGGCGGTAGTCCACTAGAAAATGTGTTACTTCATTTTTCGGAACTGCGGTGGTTCAGCTCCGTGAATATTCGCAGAGTCAGCGTCCTGTCGGCATAATTGTCGGCGAATGCTACTTAAAGGCGAATGCTATAAAACAAAGAAGAAAAAACTTTTCTTTTTTTTTCATCATACATTTTTTCACTGTGTTTACTCTCTCGTCATTTGACACCGTTTCTGAGAGTTACTAGAGCGAATGGAAGCAACTCACAAAGGGATACACACCTCCCTGTTAAAAAAACAAACGCACGAAAACGGAACGGCAGCTCGCTAGACGCAGCGCCGCAAGAGATGGGAATGAAAAAAAAAAAGAATAGGAGAGACAAGAACACGTTCCTCAGACTAAACAGTCACTTGGATTCGGGAGAAAGAGAAAACGGGAACGTGCGGCTGAGGAACGGGTGGTCAGATCGCGCCAGAACCCGGGAGGGAGGTTGCGCGGCGTGTCCATCATTCCCTCTACGACGAGGCGCTGCTCGAGGGGCAGCTGCCGGGTCGGCGCCTCGTGCCTTGACGACGCGCTGAGTCACACGGCTTGCTCGCTCCACGTTGGACGGAGGCTGCTGCGGGCCAGCGGCCGGTTTCGCGACTGCGCGCACCCCTTTGTGTCCGCCTAGGAGACCGCAACGGTGGCCCGCGCGACCGCGAGCTGGACAACGGCGCCAACGGTCCGGAAGACGAGGACGGCCGGGGAACGCCCCCTCGGCTGCGCGGCCGTTGCCTCCTGCGCGTGGCCACGAGTGGCAGACACGTGCATTTCGCTCGCCGATGGTGCTTTTTCCCCAGACATATAGACCTAGAAGCCACACTTGCCCCCCACGCACAAATAATGATCATAATGTGACACAGAAAGCTCAAGACATGACATGTGACACGGGGGCCGGCTCAAGGGAACACTACGATAGCTTGAATTGCCCGCCTGCTTTAAACATTCAGCAGAGGTTTGTGTGCCGGATACAGTGGAGCACAAGGCGCTCATGACACCAAGCATGCCCGACTACGCTATGCCTCATATATATATATATATATATATATATATATATATATATATATATATATATATATATATATATATATATATATATAAAGCTGGGTTGTGCTGAAACGGATCAAGCGGTGCTATCACATAAGGTAATTTTCAGGCATAAGCCCGGTTCGATTCAAGCTGAACAACGGTGACTGAATAATTCCTATCCCATGGCGAGCTGTGGCATGAAGATGATGATTACAGTCTTTTTCGGTGACTCCTGTCATTGAAGTCATTCTGTGACCCTAACCCGCCGTGGTTGCTCAGTGGCTATGGTGTTGGGCTGCTGAGCACGAGGTCGTGGGATCGAATCCCGGCCACGGCGGCCGCATTTCAAAGGGGGCGAAATGCGGAAACACCCGTGTGCTTAGATTTAGGTGCACGTTAAAGAACCCCAGGTGGTCAAAATTTCCGGAGTCCTCCACTACGGCGTGCCTCATAATCAGAAAGTGGTTTTGGCACGTAAAACCCCAAATATTATTATTATTATTCTGTGACCCAAACCGTCCTATGCTATCTTATTTCGTTGTTCCTTCTAGTGAGCGCTAACGCTGAATTTACACAGCAGAATGCATTCAGTACAGTATCTAAATTCCGTATAAGATAATGTAGATTTATTCCGCAGACGAGTGCGACTCGGCTTCCACCTGCAGCAAATCGCCCCACTGCCCGCTGCGCCACGGTGCCCGTGTGCTCAGCATTATTCGGCGACGCTGAGCCACGGAATAATCCTCTGCGGGTTGAATTCGTAGCAGTCCGGCCCGATGTGTGAATCCGGCTTAAGAAACCACGAAGTCTTAGTCGCGGCTTGTGACGAAACGAAGACCGCTATTTCGGCTAAAATCGAGACTCGCACTCGTTGGGTTTAACTTTTCGTGCGAGCCTCTGTGACTGTGTCCCCTGGAGTAGGGTAGACAACCGGACGTTATTCTGGTTAACCTCCCTGCCTTCTACTTTTCTGGGACGCGAGCGTCGCTCCTGTCCGAGCATACGTGCCTTCGCATCGCTCCACAGGAAAGACCCGAATGCCACGTTATTCGACAAGGACCAGTCCTCAGACACGGCTCGGCTCCTCTAGAACATCATCCGAACATTTTGGCCAACTTCTGCTGTGATCGGACCAACGTACTGTGAGTTTCTGTGCTTTTGTCACGGACCTGGCAGGGCGCTCAGCTAGCCCTAACGGCTAGGGGAGTAGGCCTGCCGTCAAGTACGCCAACGGCCCGCACTCCTTCAGCAGCAATGGCCCCGAAATTCGTCACCAACACTGATGGATGGACCACTCGAGTATCAAAACGTTCCCAAGGTACGCAGCACGTTGCAACGCTCATTTTGCGTCCGCCAACTGGCCTTTTCCTACCTCAGTGGAGCCCACGAACGCTTCACGACGCGCTAAGCGTCTCAGCAGCTCTGACTGCTGCAGAGGCTCGCGCCGCTACAGTAGACATCAAAAAAGAAAAGAACTTGGCTATAATAACCAGTGATGACCCCTCGGCGACAGAAAAGCTCCAGCGCATTAATGAAACCACTCTTAATGGCAAAACTTACCCTGTCCACATCTATATCGCTTCACCCCATAACTCGTGCAGAGGTGTGATTCACAACGTGGAAATGAACACCCCAACCGAAGAATTGATGCGTGAACTCCGAGCCCCAAATTATGAGATTATTGCGGCTCGTATGATGGGTAGAACAGCCACTGCAATCATAACTTTCAAGGGCTCACATGTACCTCGCCAGGTCATATTCGGCGGAGGTGTATACCGCTGCGTCCCTCACCGACCCAAGGCGCAATTTTGCACAACATGCTTTGCTATAGGACACCGATCAGACGTTTGTCGCGACAATGGAAAACAAAGGTGCAGAACATGTGGAAAGTCTGTCGGAGATCCTGTAGGGGATCATGACTGCAAACTAGGCTGCCCTAATTGTGGCAAGGACCACAAGGCAGATGACCCAACTTGTGAAGTGCGACGAGCCGCTGATAAAGCGGTCAGAGAAGCGGCCTACCTGAAACGTTTGAAACAACGAAAGGACGACAAGCAAATGAAAACAGTCATCATCGCAAGCCGAAGCCCAAGCCCAAAACGCAACTCCGACAACACATCGAGAGACAGAAGTAGCTCCAGAAGCCGTCAACAGTCCAGGGGCCGCAGCCGCTCCAGAGGCAGGAGCCGATCCAAGGGCCGCAGCCGATCTAGGGGACGCGGCCATTCCAGGGGCCGGGACCACTTCGGGGACCAAAGCCAGTCTGGCAGCAGTGGCCAGTCCGGGAGCGGCGGCCAGTCCGGGGACTGCAACCGGTTCGGAGGTGGCAGCCAGTCTCCGGATCACAACCGTTCCCGAGGTCAACAAGACGAGCAACCCGCAAACCAGCGAAACGTGAGTCAGTCACCCGGCACCTCCCCTTTCCCCCCCATTACCAATGCATCTCAAGTTCAAACACGAGCTCAAAAAGTAGCCAAAGATTATGAGAACGCTCTACTTCAAACCCGCAGACCTAATGAAATGTCAGCACTATCGTCACAATCACTAGAGCCTACCGAAGGCATGGACATGCAAGCAGAGGCACACGCACCTGAAGTTACACCATTGGGTGATATAGAGCAACCCTTAGCTCAGGAAGCAGAACCAGCGTCATTGCAACCGGCAATGAAAAAGGCAAGATACCACACAACAGCCCTACAACACCTTGAAGCAGATTTTAAGCAACTAAGGGACGAAATGAAAGAAATGCAAACCAGTCTAGAGGCCAAGATAGCTCAACAGGTTGCTGCTCAAGTTGAGGAGGCGCTAAAAACATACACTCAACAAATAATGAGCCAAATGCGCTCCCTGTTCAACGAGCTCCTCAGGAGCCAGGCAGAGGCGATGGTCTCTACACAAGTGCAGGCTGCGATGGCCGCATTACCGCGCCAGGAAGAGCGCGAACGACCCAGAGCACGTCGATCTACCAGCGTAACACGACCCACTCCTTACCCTACAGCGGGCGCTCCGCAAAATCATCAGTAGAACAATGGCGACTAATCTGGTGGTGTGGCAGTGGAACTGTAGAGGGATTGCTCGAAAACGGGGCCTTCTCACGCAGTACATTGCCGCTCAAGATCGTCGACCCGACATTCTCCTACTCCAGGAAACTAACCAAACACCTCATCTTGCAGGCTATACGACGTATAGCCATAATTCTGCACTGGCCATTCTTATTCGTAAAGATATAGCGGCAAATGTTGTCCACAGCACGGAACAGAGCCTCACTGTACGTGTCTTTCCAACTAAAATTGTCAAGAGCAAGGCACAGCCCCACTTATTCATCACAAATGTTTATAGCCCGCCAAAACAGAAAGTAGACTTCTTCAAGGAGGTTGCGAATCTGCGGCCAACGAAGTATTTTGATCATCTAATAGCAGGCGACTTCAACGCGCCACACACTTCCTGGGGATACACAAAAAACTCCTCCAAAGGATCCGCACTACTATACCACATGCAACAGGCCCAGCTAACTCTCCTTAACGAGACCGACTCCCCGACGCGGCACGGAAACTCCGTAGAAAGAGATACCACGCCTGATCTCGCCTTCATTAAAGGACGACTGTCAGCGCAATGGGTTAACACGCACGATACTTTAACGAGTGACCATACTGTCATACAGATGTTTCTGCAAATCGAAGGATTCCCAAAACGCCAGCGCAAGCATCGCCTGACGGATTGGAATGAGTTCAGAAAGACACCTGTAGGAGACTTCCAAAACATGCACTTGAAAGATTGGATAGAGATGGTCAGGCAACGAATCCAGTCACACACGAAGGAAATAATAGAGAAGTGGGAGCAACCAAGCACGGACAGGCATCTTCTTCATCTCTGGGAGGCACGACATGCCCTCATTAAGAGATGGAAAAGAAATAAGCTCAATCGAAAACTGCGCTCACGCATCAACACGCTCAACGAGCAGATCGTCCGCTACACTGAACATCTCACTCGTGAGCAGTGGTACGATACGTGCAACAAGCTCAATGACACATTGAATATGAGCTCCACGTGGAATCTCATCCGATCACTCATTGACCCAACCCAGACAAAGACGGAAACGTCCCATAAGCTCCGAAAGCTGCTCGAAACATTTGAGCATACCGATGACCTATTCAACAAGCTTATAACAACACACATTGCGGATCCAGTGCAACCACAGTATGCCGACTACAAAAGCGCAGAGCCAGAAAATGAGGGTCTCACCGGCCCAATCACATTAGCGGAACTACAGCGTGCCTTAGCAGAAGCAAAGCCGAAGAAAGCGCCAGGACCAGACCAAATTACGACAACACAGCTCCGCAACCTTACAGAAGCCGATCATGCATTCCTACTTCAGGAAATTAACAATGTGTGGGACACGGGCAGCTTGCCAGAAGAGTGGAAGACAGCCAGCATCATTTTCATTCCGAAGCCTGGCAAGCCCCAAGCCATATCGAATCTGCGTCCAATATCGCTAACATCATGCGTCGGCAAGCTAATGGAGCGCATCGTGCTTAACAGACTTCTAATTCACCTTGAGCAATCACAACACCTACCCCATAATTTGATTGCATACAGACATCACTTATCTACTCAAGACGTTCTACTGCAGCTACACGAAGAAATCACGAAGGAAAAAAGCAGCGCTCAACTTAAAGCTATTCTTGCCATAGACCTCAAGAAAGCTTTTGACTACGTTAACCACGATGCTATGCTGCAAGAGCTCGAAGCTACTGGCTGCGGAACCAAGCTTTATAACTATATTAGGGACTTCTTACGGAGTCGCACGTACACGCTACGAGTAGGCGACATCACCTCACAACAGTATCCCCATCCGCAGAGAGGTATCCCGCAGGGTTCCGTGATCTCTCCCACTCTCTTTAATCTTGCCATGTGCGTAGTCCATAGAGCGCTACGAGACATCCCCGACATCAAATATTCGATCTAAGCAGATGATATCACCATCTGGATCAACACGGGTTCGCCAGGGCGTATCCAAGAAACTCTCCAACAGGCTATGAACAGGGTGCATGAGGCTGCTCAAACTATTGGCCTTAGATGTGCGCCGGAAAAATCTGAATTGCTACTGGTCCATCACAAAAGATGGAGGCCGCCCACCATACAAATTGTAAACGAAGGCGTGCCCATTTCCCAACCAAAATGTATTAAGGTACTCGGTCTCCACATCCAGAAAGATGGAGGTCCCGCTGCGACGGTGCATCACCTGCTCAGACAAGGAGAACAGGTGCTGCACATGATGCGTAGGGTCTCCAACCGAGCAAATGGAGTGAAAGAGGCGTATATGCTTCAACTAAGAAACGCACTAATTATGTCGCGCCTGCGCTATCACGTGCCCTATACCAATCTCCGCAAGCAAGATATCAATCGCCTTGATGCGCTCATCAGGAAGGCGACAAAGCTGGCCATCGGCATCCCGTTTAGTGCCAGCACTAAGCTCCTACTTGACATCGGTTGCCATAACACGGTGGCGGAACTAGTCAGCATTCATCGTCGTCGCCAAGAACTGCGTTTGCAGCGCACGTGTCAAGGTACGCACATCCTCCACAGCATCGGCCATCATCCAGAAGCTGCGCCCCTTCTGAACACGCGCCCACTACCCCCGAAACAACGCGAACTTCTAACCATAGCTCCACTGCCACGCCACATGAATCCAGAACGAGGCAAGGAAAGGCGACGACAGCGAGTGGCCTACTTCAAGAGGTACACGGCAAGACACCCTGACGGCATATACTTGTACGCTGATGCTAGCGTTGGTGCACGGGGCTCCGCTATAGCAGTCGTGAATAACGACCTCCAAACTGTGCATACGGAGGTACTCTCGGAGACAGATCCGACCTTAGCGGAACTGACAGCCATCGCAACTGCGATCAAACACATGCCCCCTAGTAACTCAGCCTACCCAAGAATCATATTTACCGACTCCATGGCGGCTTGCAGGAAATTGTTGCACAATGATCTCCCTGCCCACACTTCGACATTTATTCAAGAGCACCTTCAGGGTCCTCTAGAAATCATCTGGATACCTGGTCATGACGGACTGCCGGGAAATGAAAGAGCTAATCAGCTCGCCTGCGAGACTTTGAACCAGGCACCCTGCATTCCGCGACCAACCCAGACGAAAAGGTGGGCTCCCCTGCTTCTGCGGCCATATCAAGAGGCAAGACGCAAGTTCCCCAAACTCAGCAAAGTGCTCACCCGTGAACAGGGTGTACTGATTCGGCAGGCCCAGACTGAAACACTCCCTACACCAGCGCGAATGCACCTCCTCCGCGGCCTCTTACCTGAAGATCCCCCACCCTGTCGATACTGTGGTGAACACCCGAACACATCCCATATCCTCTGGTCCTGTGGACCACCCCCACCTCCCCTTCCTGCCCCCACAAATCTTTCCCCTAAACCCCATGCCGGGTGGCTGACAGAAGCAGCCAGCGCCGACGACCAACGGTACCTTGCGGCGTTTATCAGTGCTGCACTGAAGAATGCCGCAAGCGAGGCTCTGGACTGAGGGCCTTTCCACGTTACCACCGAACATGAAAATAAAGTTTTTTCTCTCTCTCTTCTACTTTTCTCTTTCCTTCCCCAGCCCAGAAGGAAGTCAGCGAAGCACTTCGCACTTGGCCGCCGCAGTAACATATTGGGTGAAGAGGACAACGCGGCAAGACTTGCATACGCGGCACGTATTCCGGCCCGATCACTTTCGGCAGTATACTATCGCTTCGGCCATCAGGCGCGCGCCCATTGGCTGGTCGAGCACTACGTCACGCAAAGGAGACTGCATCGCCGAAGGTGATCGACCCAGAATACGTCCCCATATCGAGAGCTGGCACGCAGCGACGGCCTTCCCAGTCATACGTCAGCGGCGTCGCTTAGGGCGGCAAATACCGAGAGCACAGTGAGGCCGCCTAGCCGGTGCACGCTGGTTCTACGTGCACGAGACGAAGGTAGGACCCGCGCGAGCCCACGCGTCCCACCCACGCACAGACAGACGCACACAGGCAAGCGGCATCGCGGTGGCCTATACCCGGTAGCCAACACCGGCAGCGCCAACAACAGCAGTAGCAGGTCGTCCCGGCTGATGGGGACAGCCGACAGCGGTCGCCCTCGCCTGCGCTCAACGCACCGCGGCTCGAGCACAAAAGAAGCCGTCGCCGTCAACGGCCGCTGCCGCCGCGCGTACTCGGGCTCGACCGCGCAGTGGACGGACGGGATGAGGAGCACAATGGCGCGCATGCAGGTCGCCCAGATGCGCACGGCACGCCGCTCGCAGAGAGGACAGGTACTACATGGCCGCCGGGGTTCGCCACGGTTAACGAGTCACGCGAATCACTTGGCGGCCCGGGCGAAATGACGCGCCAAATGGAAAACGGAATCAAAGTGCTCCTCTTTGAAGCATTAGGGGGAAATGTGACGCGTGAAAGCTTTAGGCATGGCTGCATGACCCTCCATGGGAGAACCACATATATCTCAACGAACACTTACGTACGCACCACCTGCAGGACCTTGCCGACGTCTTACTTCTGCTGTGCTCAACTATGACTGCATAGGTTCGCATAACAAAGCAGAGATACTTGGGCTCCCCATCTCGCCACCATGAGTAGGCGCATCCGTTACATGTTTCCGCTGAGCAACGTGAAGTATTTCTAGCCGTGGGAGGACTTCCGAGGTCCATTTCTAAGGCTGCGCTGCCGTTTCGTACTGGTGTTCCAAGTCTCCAATCCCTCGAACTTGAGTATTTGTTTACCGGCATAGAGGCAGCATTTCTGGCGCTCCGGACTAAAATGGAGTGCACAGCTCCTTGCGACAGCGTACGACACAGCAGATTCAACACAGCCCCGGAAGGTGCGCCCGGGCGATGGTCTCTTATATTCATAGAGGCTGCGTCAGGTAATTTTCTTTTTGTTTCATACAACCTAACGAAAATTTCCAGGCTGAAAACCACGAGGATAGGCATTCCTGTCGGGAGCGCAGTGACAAAAGCCACGCGCAGTTCTAGTCATCATCATATTTGTGAACCGAATACGTGAATATGTACGCTTGTGCCGAGACCACAAACGCCAAGGAAAAGTTGCGAATGGCTGTTATTAACGTTGACGATCATACGCCTACTGTAGGTTTCGTTTCTTTGAGCCTGGAAATGAAAGTGAGTGCATGCATTTTCCGGGCGTGTGCGCGGCGCGTACGCGTCTTGCAAGATTCGCTTTGTGTATGACACAGTTTGGTGAGGATGATGACGATGACGATTATTTAATGATATCCTCTTTGATAAGGGGTGGTGCAAAATAGTCACTTATCCTGTTTGACTTAATCAGGTATGCTACACATGTTTTGTATCTAGCATTTTTGTGTAGATCTTCTTAACCAGTGTTTTTTCCTTCAAGATCTTCCTTCTACCGCTATAGCCATGACTGTAAGCGATGCGGTTGTATCGATCTCCTCCCTGCTTTTTTTCCACCAGCACGCTAAAGGTCTCTCGCTTATCTAGACTACTGACCGGTTGATGCTTCCGTCCACTATAAACCCAAACGCTTCTGGAAGGTTTACGTTATCTACAGTTGAGGCTCCCTCTTCTCAGTGAACCTGGAGGCCTTAGCGATTGGGGGGAGGGGGGGGGGGAGGCGGCATCTTGCTAAGAGGTATGTATGTACATCCGAGAGGACGAACAAAAAATAAGGCCTATCTACAGTCTTCATACATGTGTGTACCCTTATCCTGGGTATCTAGATGTATAATATTTCTGACGAAGTGAGTCAATGACATCGCGGCGATGGGGCACAGACGCCGGCGGCGTTTCATCCGCTATCATCATCACAACGCATACAGGACGTTTACCCCGGCAGCTACTTCACGAAGGCGCATAGGTAGGCGAAGTCGGTAATGTAGGTCGAGTCTACATTTAATGTGGATTTATATTGGCCTTTAAAAAAGGAACCCAAGTTGTCTCTTAGGCCACATACCCAGAGGACCATGTCGTCTGATCAGTAAGACAGCATCCAGCACACACTTAGTGACAGAAGCTAGCAAAACACTTGGGTCACCGGACATGTGAAAAAGACTGGATGCATACTGGAACGTGGCGAAAATCCAAACAAAAGAATGCTAATTCCTTTTAAGGAAAGAAGACGGCAGCCGTGGAAGCAAGGCTGCCGCCAGAATGGCGCAATCCATCAAAAAAGATGAGTACTTACCAAAGCAGTTGCGGGTTCTGACCCGACCTGCGGTGCGCAGGTCGGGTCAGAACCCGCATAACCCACCCGCATAACCCACCCAGAACCCGCTTTCATAAGCCCACCGGCAGTGCCCGCCAACCACCGGCGGCAAGCTGCCGCCTCTACCTCCCTGATCCATTCCGGCCTAGCGCTCCATATCCATGGGTGCGGTGATGTTCACTAGGCTATTGGGCCTATATGCGTTGATCGACTACAGCCACACGTCGCTTGCCACCACAGCGAGAACTGTGGACTGTTGATCAACGAGATTAGCCACGAAACAAACAAGTGAACGCCAAGAAAGAAAAAAAGAAAAAAGAAGAGGCCGCCAGTCGAACACGGCGGGGTACGCGGTTGAGCAAACAGCCTCAGCCAATAACCATTTCCAATTGGGCTTGTGCCACTACGTACAGAAGTCAGAATTGGCAACATGGGAATTTTGTTATGCCCAACTCCATCGGACCTCGCAATGAGTGACCGTCATTCCATTGTCTCGTCAATGCTTCACCATCATCCATCTGTCATGCCTTTGATGTCAGCGTGAGGTGGCTCCATCGTATTCATTACGGTTTCAGTACGACGCGCGTATCCCACTGCCTTCAATACCTACTAGACATTAACATGTCTAGTGGGTATTGATTCTGTGAAATGATTTCTCATATGTTGCTATACATTACGACCATGTGCAGGTCACAGTATTTTTCATCCATCGAAACATGTTTTGTTTGGTCAATTATATTGATTACAATATTCCAGACGGATAAAAGTAAAGTTGCTTTTGAAAGCTCCGTAACACTGCCATTTATTTCCATCCTATTCGCTCACATGTCTAAGGAACCTACTGGAGCAAATGCCACCAATAGCAGCCTAATTATGTGCCCAGTAATACATACTCCACTCCTATAGTTTAATGACACGCTGACGCTTCAGTTGAGGAAAACCGCCAGCTCGCCACAGCCTCAAAAATAAAAATAAAAATAAATAAATAAAATAACTATTGGCATACCCGTCGAAATGCCGCACGCTAAAGAAATGCGCCGTGCAGCATATGATCTTGACGTCACTGCCATTTCCGGTTGTGAAATCACTATTTAGCTTTTTTTTTTCTTGCTGCTGTTAGTTGTCCCTCCGATACGCAGATAGCGACGGTTGAAGCGAGCTGCCATTTTCTTGACATGTGGGCTTCTATGGCAGCTTCGCCATCAGTTTACATATACCTTGCATCACCGCCGATGTTGACGTCGGCACCAATGCTGGATTTTCTGCGACACAGGTCCCTTAACGCTATCGCATTAAAAGATGAAATCAGCCATGGCTTACTCTCACCTCATGCTGAGGGAAAAACATTAGATGTGTTTTGTAGTCGTTTTTGAGATCACCTCTTTGTTTTGACTCACGCCTACACAGGCGATGCCGACGTATAAGCCACGTTTGATTTTAACCTAGCAGTTGGCACCACAGCCTTTTCGCTCAGGATGCGGAACGCTTTAAAACATTACGTTCATTAGATTATTAACGCGAGAGCGTTAAGGGCCGCGCGTCGCAGGAAATACGGCGTCGGCGCCCAGCGTCGGCCCTCTTTTCGCGAAACATCCTTCCAAACCATGCGTGCCCAATCGCTCTTCTATCACCGAAGTTGCTCCTACCTTGTATTCTATTCCTTACGTAGTTATCCCTCGAAATATTGAAAATGACTGCCCGTAAACAAATGTCATGGAAAAAACGACAGCGCATACCCTCCTGTTAGAGGGTATGCGTTACCCTGTTAGATCCGCTCAGATCGAACGTCGGGCGTTCAAGTGCGAAACAATAACAGGAGATCGGTCCACGCAGGAGGCCGCGCTTCTACCAGAAAGCTCGCCTTCGTTCATAGTGTGTGCCGCCAGCGTTTCCTGGTAAAGGTTACAGTTAAATAAGCTGCAGTTGCCGGGAAGCGCGATAAGCAGTCAGGGATCTTTGAATGCTATCGCGTTCCACTCTTAGAGGCGAGGCTTAAGCGTACTCCGACTTTTCATATTCCTCCTTTGTACAGTACGCGATTCCCGTGAGAAGCAAACGCCAACTAGGGGGCCGGGCAGACGACGCGGTGTGGGTGAGCATATTTAGAAAGGCGTTTGCCCCTGTTGTCCGCTAAGCAAACCTCAAGGAACTGCCGAGAAAACGTGCACTGCAAATCAAACGAAGCTCCGGCATTTATTTGAACGCGGTCTGTAGTTACAGCGCCGGAACATTGTTTATTGTGATGCATCACCGATGCCGGCGTCCGGCTGCGTGTCTGCACCGACGGCCTGGTCATAGAGCCATGTCGAGGCTCCGACGTCCACGGCGTTTTGCTCTGAAAAAAAAAAAAAGAAGAAGAAATGGCTGTTGCTTAGCTAAGGTTAAGCCCAGGATGCGAAGCATACTAGCCTTTATTTTAGTTGTTGAACCACTGTTTAGCCTGGTGAACTGCTGTTGCTTGGATATATTTGGTTCGGCTAGACGAAGAAACAACTCATGCAGGCGAGCGCACGAGCTGAGACCCGGCTATGTAGCTACGCGGCCGCAAGCGAGCGCACGAGTTGAGCCTCCGCTTTTGCAGCTGTTATGACGTCATATGGTAGCTACGCGGCCGCGCGTGGCGCAGCAAGGATGAGCGTGGTTGTGCGGCTAGTATGCTTCGCATAAAAGGCTTGCCTTCATTGAACTATACTCTGTCTCATAAGCGACGTTTAGCAAAGGCAAGGCCGTGAGGTATGGAAACGCGGGTGCTTGCGCAAACAAGGTGAATATAATTTGTATGTCTGCTACCGCGCCACATTTGCGTATTCTTGCGCAACGACGGGCGCTGCGGACACCTATAGGACGCTACAGAAGACAAAACGCGGACGAAAACACTTTTGATGTGTTCACCTTCCCCATTGTCCGAGGCGCCGGTAGCTTGAATGAGCTTCTCGTGCAGATTATTAAGGGCCGTGTGCTCGTAATGCGATAGCGTTAAGGGCCCCGCATAAAATGCGCTGTCAGCGGAGTTGTTCGTGAGCGAAAATTGCCCTATGTATTTAGGCGCATGTATGTGCCCCACCTTGCTGTCTGACATGCGGTATATGCGGCTTAGATTGGCACTCCATTCTATCACTATAGTTGCGTCGTCCATTCTTGAATAAGTTATTCCGTCGACTTTTTATAATCACAGCCGAGAAACAAATTTCATGAAACAAAGCATCGACAACACAGGCATTTTATTTTGAATCTTCTCAGACTTAAGTACTAAGTAGGACAACACGGGCGACTCCGCTCAACCTTGTTCACGGAGGAGAAGTACGGACGATGTTGGATACAATGCTCCTACACGAATGCGATGACGCTGACACGGATGCAGGTGCGTTTACACAACGCGACGAAGAAGCTAGACAGCTCGCACGCGTGCGGATCTGCCAACAAGACTTGGACGCAGGCCGCTACGACTCTCCCCATACAGACCGGTGACCTACGAAATCGGCGACAGGGTGTTGGTGCGCCCATCCGAAAACGGCGACTACCCGAGAAGCTGTTAAGGCGATACTTCGGACCGTATCAAGTACTATACGAGTCCTAAATGGCGTCACGTATGAGGCCGTCCCTGATAGCCCCTACAGTACGAGGCGCCGCCAGCACCGGCGTGAAGTTCTGCATGCAGTAAGCACGAAACCGTATACGTCAGCGAGTGACTGTGCGAGGTACTTTCCATCCACGAGTGATCTCCTCCAGCGTCAGGACGGTAGTTCTACTGAGAGGGACGCAAATCCCGCGTCTCATTCATGTCGACGACAAAGACAAGGATGGGAGCTTTCGTAGGCTTCGTCTCGTGCGTCGGTCTAGGAGAGATTAGAAGATTAGGCGCACGTCTCTTCGCTAGCTTACAAAAACAAGCTGGTTTTGTAATACTTGTCCTCGTTTCCTGTTTTCGTTGCACTTCGACCATATTCTTTCCTCCACTCAGAGTGCCCGAATACGAAATAATCCTTTAAACTTTATAAAATGAAGAGGTCCGAACACCGACCGAAGCTGGTCTGAAATTTGTATCGGAATTCCGGGAAAGGAAAGGCTTGATTCCATTTTTTCCTCTAGAAATTGGCTCATTTTGCTAAAGAGGAATGAAAATAGAGTTTCGAGCGAGTGCTTTATCGATCTTACGCTCATGTAGTGTTTCTCTTACGTATTAAAATTTTAATTTCGCGCTTCTGGCCGCGCACCCCTTTCGCCGCGTGCCGGAATTTGCAGTGTGGTTGGTCGTACCCAACGAGCACGTCACTGACGCAACCGGAAGCGCGGCTGCCGCGATATTTTCTCTCTCTCTCTCTCTCTCTCTCTCTCGCTGCTTCTCGACCGGCCGAAATTACGAGCTTTCCGCAAGGGAATCGGGACCGCCGCCACGAGCCCTGTTCTTTGGCCGATCGTGTGATTGCCGCCGTGGCACCTCCGCACCAGGGGCCTTGTTTTACTCGCCGGTGCACCGGTGTGCACGGCGGTGCCGTGAAGTTCTCCGACCAGTAGTTGCGTGCAGCGCTGTCGATGCAGCCTCACTTAGAAGTTGGCTGCCGATGGCGCTGCGTCAACCGTTACTCATTGCCATGTTGCCCCTGGGCCTCTGCTGAATCTGTAAGGACGTCGTAGCCCTAGCTATTGGCGTGGTGCAGAATCAATCGCGGGTGGGGGTACAACAAGATCTAGCGTGCAAACGAAGGCTTACGTTGGCTTTAAAATGCCGGAAGAAAAAGAAGTAGCGAAGCTCTATTAGACTTTGCGAGATGCTTCGTACTCGCCAAGCACGATAGGTAATAGCATAACAGGCAAGGGAGCAAGCAGCTAAAGTTAAACCAACAGAGCATATATATATATATATATATATATATATATATATATATATATATATATATATATATATATATATATATATATATATATATATAGCAGTTATAAGCAGTATAGCAGTATAAGCATATATAGCAGTATATAAGCAGCTAAAGTTAAACCAACAGAGCATATATATATATATATATATATATATATATACATATATATATATATATATATATATATATATATATATATATATATATATATATATATATATATATATATATATATATATATATATAGAAGCTTACTGTGCTGCTTTTACCATATCTTCATATCAATTCAGTGTGCCAGTAGACAGGTGTGTGCAAATAGTTCAGGTAAGGAGACGTCACTTCCCTGTGTTCTGCGCACGGTTCGAGACGCCGCTTCTTAACCCATCGTCGTTTCAAGCGTTACTGCGCGCGCCTGCTTTGAAGCAGGGGTGGTAAAGCAGCGCAAAAGGCATTGACGAGCGGACGATGCGAGCCACTTATACACGCGCGGGGTTCCAGCGCTCGTCCGAGTCTTACGTGCTCTCCGTCCGCGTCTTCTGCCCCGGTTTACCATTCCACGCCGTACCAAACTAGCCCACGCGTTCTATCCTCGAAGCGGGAGTTTTTCTGACGATTTCGGCGGTGCACAAACGCGCCGCGTTCAATGTTTTAGCGAGCTCTCCATCATTCCGACCGACAGGGTCCGTCCGGCAGTAACGTGCCTTCAGTCCCGCTGCACGTAACCCACGACGGGCAAAGTGCAGAGCGCCGTCCACGGCCCGTTGAGGGCACGCGGACCGACGGTGTGCCACCGTATACGTCTACTCGCCGCCAACGCGTACGTACGTACATAGCAAGCTATATAGCGTATACTGGCCGGGCCGTCACGTCGTGCGATCGTGATTGTGTTGTTTCTCGGAGCTCGCCACTCCTCCTCCTCCACCCATAGCGGGCACTCGGCGATCGAGCGAGGCGGGCGTGGTCCGCGGTTTTGTCTTTGCTCCGGCGGCCGCGCCGCGGATGCGCTGATTACAGGGCGCCCTCCGGGTGGGTCGGTCTCGCGCGGCCGTGCGCTGCACGTCCCCGTAGCGTCGGCGTCTCCCCGGGACCGTCTCCGCGGCGAAGAGCGCCAGCGAGGAGATAAGAGACACCTACGGGAGGATGGGAATAAAACACAGGACCGACTGTTCGCGCATCCGCGTGTGCGTGCCCCGCAGTTCCGCGGACGGAACTGGCACATCGCGCACGCGCGCGCCCTCGGATCACGCGGAAACCGCGTCGAAAGGGCCGGAGATGATTTGTGTTGGAAATTCAGGAAGAATACAAATTTGAAAAATTTGGGTACTCAAATGACCCTTAACAACCCATTTATTTGGCATGTTGCGTCCACTCTTTCATTAAATGTCCGAAGCATGGGACCTTCAAAGTATATATATATATATATATATATATATATATATATATATATATATATATATATATATATATATATATATATATATATATATATATATATATATATATAAATATATATATATATATATATATATATTTATATATAGTGTGAGCATTATTCATACGCTTCATATTCTCACCTGTACATACTCATCATCACCGTTTTGGGGCCTGGTGGTGGGGCTCTGTCTCGGGAGAATAAAGAAGAGACTGGCTGCCTAAACCTCGTCTCCCTCCTGAGGTCCATCTGACGCCTCCTGGTGGCGGCCTACGCCATATCGTGCGGGAAGAGCTAGCTGCCGTGACCTGCCCGCAAATCACGAGCCCGCACCCTATCCATACGCCAACGTACGCTCAGGTTGCCTCTATAGCGCCACTCCCCCAGCAGCCACCACAACAGGCACCTGCACCGCACATGTCCCTGAATCCTATCACTGCAAGACCATCGCCTGTTCCGTCTTATAACGCATGGAGCCCACCTCGACCAGTTTGTTACTACTGCGGCATCCGTGGCCACATTTCCAGGTTTTGCCGACGCCGTCAGCAAGATGAAAGACGTGGCTATGACGGCTTTGAAAGGGATCAGTTTTCTGGCCCTGTACCACGACGTCGGCGTTCTGACTACGTTTATTTTCCACCACGTTCCCCATCTCCACAGGACTTCAACACTGCCAGTTCATCGCGTTTCCCGCGTCGTCGCTCTCCATCACCGATGCGGCGCTCTTCTTCCCCTCTACGACCGGCTACTTCGTCCTCCGATCACCGCCCGGAAAACTAAATGGTGCAGCTTCAGGAGGGAAAGCTGCATCTTTTGGACAACGTGAAACGCCTCCGGAGCGCCCGTCAAATGTACTTTTGGTGTTTGTTGAAGGTGTCCGAATCGAAGCCTTGGTTGACACAGGTGCATCGCTTTCCGTTATTAGTGCTGACTTGTGTTCTCGATTGCGAAAAGTGAAGACACCGTATAATGGCCCTCCCCTTCGTTGTGCTAATGCAGTTCTTGTTCAGCCCTCCAGTGTTTGCACTGCGCGCGTTTTCATTGATGGCATCCTCCACCACATTCAGTTCGTCGTGCTGTCTTCGTGCACTTACGCGATGATTTTGGGATGGGACTTCCTGTCCTCCGCCTCAGCTTTAATCCCTTGCCGTCAGCGAACTATTCATATGACAGACACTGAATCTTCGTCCTCTGTCAATGATCACAGCCTGCGTTTTGTCACGTCTACCGACTGTTTCATTCCCGCGGGCACAGAGCATATTCTGACGCTGACTTCCGACACTATTATTGATGGTGATGTGTTCCTTGCACCGAGTGGTTACTGCATTTCTGGTGGGCTTAGCCTTGCTCCTAGCCTAGTACGGTTTCAGGACGGTAGAGCCTCCGTCGCTGTTCATAACCCTACTTCTTCCCCAGTTGTGCTCTCCCAGGGCTCTACTGTGACATGCTTTACTGACACCGAACCTCTTTCGCTGGTACCGCTTCACACCGAATCACCACCTTTGTCTACCACAACTGATTATCACACTGCTGCCGCTGCTTTAACGGCCGCGATAAATCCCGATTTGACCACTGCGCAGAAAGAAGACCTTCTGGCACTCCTGCACAAACACAGAGCCTTATTTGACGTCCACTCCAAGCTTCTGGGGCGCACTTCCGTCGCAGTACATCGCATCGAAACCGAAGGCAGTTCGGTTGTACGCCGCCGCCCGTATCGCGTGTCTTCCGCAGAACGGAAAATCATTGCGGATAACGTTGATGACATGCTCAAAAGAGACATCATTCGGCCATCCTCCAGTTCTTGGTCGTCTCCTGTCGTGCTGGTTCGCAAGAAAGACGGCTCCGTACGATTCTGCGTCGATTATCGAGCCCTTAATAAGATCACGCGCAAAGACGTATATCCGATGCCAAGAATTGACGATGCCATTGACTCCCTCCAGGGTGCGGAATATTTCTCTAGTCTAGACCTCCGATCCGGATACTGGCAAATCCCCATGCACGAAGCGGACAAGGCCAAGACAGCCTTTGCAACGCCAGACGGACTTTACGAGTTCAACGTCATGCCGTTCGGTTTATGTAATGCCCCTGCAACATTTGAACGCATGATCGACACAGTTTTACGTGGCCTTAAATGGAAGACCTGTCTGTGCTATTTAGATGACATCGTTATTTTTTCTACAACCTTTAGTCAGCACCTTGAGCGCTTGGACGAAGTTTTCACTTGCATTTCCAACGCTGGCCTCCAACTCAACACAAAGAAATGCCATTTTGCCAGGAAGAACATCAAAGTACTGGGCCATCTTATCAGCAAAGATGGCATTCGACCAGATCCCGAAAAGGTTGCTGCCGTGCATCGCTTCCCTCGGCCTGAAAATCAAAAGCAATTAAGAAGTTTCTTAGGTCTGGCATCCTACTTCCGCCGCTTCATCAGTCATTTTGCAGCCATGGCGTCGCCGCTACACAAGTTGCTCACGTCGGGCACTGCTTTCCATTGGACAGATGAATGCGAACTTTCTTTCCAAGCCCTCAAGCAGGCATTAACCAGCGACCCTGTCCTCTGTCACTTCGATGACAACGCACCAACTTGCTTGCACACCGACGCTAGTGGCCATGGGATCGGTGCTGTACTTTTACAGCGGGATACCACCTCACGAGAGAGAGTTGTTGCCTATGCCAGTCGCGCACTAACACCTGCCGAAATGAATTACTCGATCACAGAACAGGAATGTCTCGCAGTAGTTTGGGCGATCCAAAAATTTCGACCATATCTTTACGGACGCCATTTCACGGTCATAACCGACCACCACGCCTTATGCTGGTTGTCGTCAATCAAAAATTTGTCCGGACGACTTGGTCGCTGGGTGGTACGCTTACAAGAGTACGACTTTGACGTTGTCTACAAGTCTGGGAAAAAGCATCAAGATGCCGACGCTCTCTCTCGCTGCCCGCTGCCATTATTAGCTTCGAGTACACCTCTCCATTGCTCGCCACTTGATGATGAGACTAAGTCGTCACTCCCGTTATTACCGTTATTACCTCTCACGGTTACTGACACGTTATCTTCCCATCCCCTCTCTCACCTCGCCTCGTGTCAACGTTCTGACCCCTACTGCGACAGCATCATCCAACGCCTGTGCGGAACTACATCTGCTCCAAATGCCAGATTACGTCGACAACTGCGACTATTTAAGCTTGACAACGATGTGCTGTACCGCTACATATACAACTCCGACGGACACAGCTGGGTACCTATTCTTCCACGCTCGATGCGCACACAAGTCCTTGAAGCCTTGCACGACGACCCATCTGCTGGCCATTTGGGATTCCACAAAACATACCACCGCGTTAGGAGCCGTTTCTTTTGGCCAGGCATGTCTACCTTTGTGGCCAAGTACGTCGCTTCTTGCGTTCAGTGTCAACGGCGGAAACGACCGACTTCGCCTCCTGCTGCGCTTTTACAGCCCATCCCATGTCCCGAGACACCGTTTGCCATCGTTGGGATAGACCTAGTCGGCCCTTTGCCCATAACGCCAGCGGGTCATCGATGGGTCGTGACAGCTGTTGACCAGCTCACACGTTACGCAGAGACCGCTCCTCTACGCTCTAGTTCAGCCTCCGACGTCGCCACCTTCTTTCTAGATGCCATTGTGCTGCGCCATGGTGCCCCTCGTGTACTGTTAAGCGACCGCGGCAAGACTTTCATGACAACAATGCTCGCAGAAGTACTCGGAGCTTGTGGCACAGTTCATAAGACGACATCCGCATATCACCCACAAACAAATGGCTTAACCGAGCGATTTCATCGCACACTCATAGATATGATATCGATGTATATCGGGCCAAACCACGACAATTGGGACAAACTTTTACCTTTCGTGACTTTTGCTCACAACACCGCTATCCAACGAACTACGGGATACTCACCTTTCTACCTAGTTTTCGGCCGTTCACCGACATTCACCATCGACGCCGCTTTCTTCAATGCTCCAACTAACACCTCAGACAGTACACCCGAACAGTTCGTTTCGAGACTTGAGGAATGCCGTCAACGTGCTCGTTTCAACACAGAAGTCAGTCAGCTAGATCGCAAGCAACGTTACGACATCTCTCGTCGCGACGTCTCCTTTCGTCCCGGAGAGGAAGTGCTTCTTTGGACGCCTATTCGTGCACCCGGTTTGTGCGAGAAGTTTGAATCCCGCTTTCTTGGACCCTATATTATTAACGAACAAACATCCCCCGTGAACTATCGCGTTACTCCCGTAGACGTTTCTTCCGACCATCGTTGTCGTGGTTCGGAGATCGTTCACGTTTCGCGCCTAAAACGATTCGTTCGGCGTTCCCCTCCTGGCTAAGTCGCGGCCTGGCTGGCCGCTTGCGCGTGCGGGGAAATTAGTGTGAGCATTATTCATACGCTTCATATTCTCACCTGTACATACTCATCATCACCGTTTTGGGGCCTGGTGGTGGGGCTCTGTCTCGGGAGAATAAAGAAGAGACTGGCTGCCTAAACCTCGTCTCACAATATATATATATATATATATATATATATATATATATATATATATATATATATATATATATATATATATATATATATATATATATATATATATATATATATATATATATAAAACCGAGGGGCCCGATATTTATTAATCATATGAGAAGAATCCAACAAACAAATTAAGACACCAAGGCCTGGTTTGTTTTGTTTGTTGCGACACATCAAGGCTATCTTCCGTCGGGCTTTCCGCCAGCAGCAAGACCTCCCTTACTCCACTTGTGCCTACGACAGCCACAAGTACGCCTCAAGATTCCGGGAAATACGACGAAGATCGGTCACTCAGCAGTGGCTCTACGTCAGTTCAAGCTGCAATTACTGAACGAGGCATATGAACAAGGAACGCACATTTACACCGATGTATCTGTCTCAATCACCAGCTCCACAAGCGCTGTCATCATCCCGGCCTTACAAGTTACAATTACTTTCAAAGTGTCCCATGTAACCACCTCTACGGCAACAGAACTTGCCGCTCTACGTGCCGCTGCTAATTACATTACAGAAGCCAAACCTCGACACTGGGTCGTTTTTTGCGACTCCAAGGCAGCCCTTCAGAGTATGCAGTCAGCTTTACGACGCAAGACCCATGAACAACTAATGTTTGAGACCAGAGAGGTTCTCCATCCAGCCCTCATAAACGGACATCAAATCATCTTCGAATAGCTTCCGGGGCACTGTGGCATCATCGGAAATGACATTGCCGATGATGCCGCCCGGTCAGCCCATAAAGAAACACTGACACTTCCTATACCCTTATGAAGCACAGATGCTGCGAGAGATGTTCATTTACTTGCTCAACGCAATGCTGAAACTTTTTGCAACACCCCGATTTTCTCCAACTGCCGTATCCACCGGCTGGATCCTACACTGAAGCTGCAGATTCTATCGAACTTCTCCCGCCATGATGCATCTTTACTGTGCCGCCTCTGCTTAGGGGTGACCTTTACGAAAGCGTATACTCATTCCTTATTGGAATGACCGAAACACAGATTTGTGACTCATGCAACTGTTAAGAGGCGATCGAGCACATGTTGCGTTTTTGTAACCTCTATGAGATCGAACGCGACATTCTTCAGACGCTGTTAAACTGATTAGATAGCAGACCATTTTCAGAGACCAAGATACTCGGACCGCCAGCCCACGTGTCGCAGGCATACTAAGCGGCGTGGGCATTGCTACGTTCCATGAAATCGACTGGCATCAGTGGCCGATTATAGGCTTGAAGTTATGAACAATTGCACGTATTCACGCTGATAGTACTTTTCCGTCCCTGTCCCTTCTTTTCTTCTCTTAAAGCCCTTCCCCTGTGTAGGATAGCAAACCGGACGTGCGTCTGGTTGACCTTCCTACCTTTCCTTCCTTATTTTCCTCCTCCTCCTCCACCTCTTCCTGTTGTTGTGTGACTTCATGTCACAAATAGTGTCCTCTTTCAGCTGCACGGAATATTACAAAAAGGTGAATTTTGCGAGGACATCTCCCGATATTCTATAAGGTTACGTGTCATTATGACCACTAGGAACTTGGTATTGTGCTAAATATGTCACATAATTAATATGGATATCTTAAGTAAGTGCTTAATTAGCAATTATCGTGGAAACATTGCAATTCAGGAATTGGGGGACTCAAGGTCATATTATTAACTCAACAAAAACTTCTCTAAACAGAGTCGTCTTGGGTGCTAGAGCCTGCAGTACTCTGGCACTGCGGGCAGCCCCGTATAGCAGTACCGTAAGAAATGTGAAATAGTGCACGAGTGACGTCGATATCTCTACCATCTCCACTGCGAGTGCAGACCGACAGTATAGCGCAAGCTTCTGGGCCCCGGGTGCCAGACGACCTAGCTACGCCACTGCCTGGGCATGCCGGAATGAAAGTTGTAATGGGAAGTCTAACGCGATTCAGGGCAGGCGCTAGCGTTGGGGCCCGGTCCGTCCCAACGAAGTTTTTACCACCGCACGATGGAGTACAAGACAAAACTTTTCTCTAGCACCTCTTCAAGCCACCTTCGATCACCCCGTTATTCCTTATCGTAATTTGCGAGCCCGTGGTCGCGGCCTTCCCATTAGCGCACTTAAAGGAAACCTTACAGGGTTACAGCGGGGTGTTCAAGCAATCTCGCCATCCTAACAAGGGCTCATTCGCCGGCTGCCGGAGAAAACAACGAAACGGCCCACACTTTCCGTTCTCCTTCAGACAACGCGATCTCGTCCGCTCCGCCTCTTCTGTTTGCGTTCGACGGTGACGAAAACCCACGCTTTCGCTCCGCTCACACAAGTACCGTGCAGTACAGTGTAGACTATCTGGCGTGAAGAGGTGCTGATAAAGCTAACTGAGGAACACAGTCTTGTTGGTGACCATTTAGCATCTCTGGTACTATAACAGTGCCCCTTGGGAACAGAATTCAAGCCACCTACATCCACCCAATATAATTTATTGTGTCGATAATATAGGCTATTCGTTGTTATCGTTCGCGATCTGCGATACCATAAAACAACAAGGCTTTGTTAAACATGTAAGGGCACAGTAGAAGGTCCACGTACAATATTATATATCCAAGTACTAACTAATTATCGCGCATGCACCTGTATTTCTCGGACTCATTGTGGACTCTTACCATCGTATACGCAGGCTATGTAATGTTTTCGTCGAGAAATAAATGAATGTGGACATTTGTAGGCAGACACATTTCCAGTGATGTGAAATACACGCCTCTATAGTCATATAACTCTCAAGTTACTTCGCAAAAAGCGTGCAAGAGTTTGAAATACTTTTTTTTTATTTCAGCCATTATATACTTCATTACATCCGGATTAGAAATATGTACAAGGTGTCCAAGGTAAATTTCGCGGAGCAGTTCAACAATGCCAAAAAAAAAATTGAAAAAGCGTGGTGAAAGACACAATTTTAAGACCAACGGTTTTCAGTCGCGAAAGGTCTTACAATAAAAGACCGCAGGTCTTAAAGTTGTGTCTAGCTGGCCCCGTATTTTTTTTCAATAGTTTTTTTGGTTCAACAGTTTGGCTAAAGTTAGCTATAGGATGCCCTATGTGTAGTGTTAGGTTCGAACGTATCTATCTGAGCAGATGACAACGCAAGGAATTGAAAGCACCGAAGAATATATTCAGGCGCCGAAACTCAAATGCACGGAACAAACTGAAGTCTAGGGCAAGCAAAGCCGGAGCATCTGTGGCCTGTAAGAGCACGGATGCTCCGGCTTGGCGATGCTGGTACCAACAGATTCAGGGCGAGCACAGCTAGAGCTTGATAGTTAAAGGGCTAGACTATGTGCACGTGTATTACGCATGCGTGATGTTGAAGTCTGCAGTAGTTTTGAGAAGATCCTCACGCGGGCTCGCATGCAGCAGTACACAGGGCATTATGGAGACGAACTCTCGTCGGAGAAACATCGTTCCTCAATCGGATGGCGCCGTACCTTTTAACATCGGCCGCACTGCACGGGTCTGCCGACCCACCCAGTGCAGCTGATTGCGCGTTCCCCGTCGAGGCGTTCGACCCCGAGCCGACAGCCTTCGTTCGAGATGACCTTTTACCGAGAGGCGCCCAGTGAAGCGTGAAGCCACCTCCTCCGGCTGGGCAGTTGCGGTGCGGAAGGCTCCATCGGGCCCGCTACCATGTCTAGCGCTGCTGTATCAGAGGAAGCGTAAAATGTCAACGAGCGTGAACGTTTTTGCTTTGTTTGTTGGCTCGTTTGTCTCCCTATTTATTTATTTATTTATTTATTTATTTATTTATTTACCGAGGAGGGCGGCATCTGTGTGGCCAACTACGCACGTTGCTAAACAATGTGCCTGTAATCTAATGAACAGATACGATAGCAGCTGAGCTTCAACCGGCACTTGAACCAACCCCTGCATGGAGAGCAAAAACGAAGTTCAATAACTATAATGTCTATATCGGCCCGTAAAACTCCTCATTCGGCGCCGGACCGCTGCAGCTGTCCACGACCGTCGTCTCCTGTCTTAACGCATGCAATCTTTTTTCCACGGCGAAATAAAGCGTGAGTGAGTATCTTGTAGAAGGAAAGTGGGAGAGTAGGAAAGGGGGCGGAGGTGACAGTTGTTTTGTTATCGGTGCCTATGTCTTTCATATATATGCACTTTCCCCAGCGTGATAATAGAAGAAAAAGTAAGATCCCTTGCGGTATCGAAGGTATTTAGGAAACACTAAAGAGGAACACTTAATCCCCTTAGACTGATAAATTATTGTTTTGAGAACTGTGTTTTCATGAATTTCCAAGTAATAGGCTTGTCACCAGAGGAGAAAAAGAAGGTCATAGTTCAGTTGTTGTTGTCGTTGTTGTTGTTTTCTTTAATTTCGTGGCGAAACCTCAGCGTACGTATACGCCAGTGGGACATCACGGATTTGAAAGTGTTTTCTCGTCTTAGGGCCCTTGCGGCTCAGCAAAAGGTATTACGACTTGCCAAGTTCAGTATTTGACTCTTTAAGACTACAACCGATCTTCGCCAATATATCGTTAAGTGGGGCTGAGCAGACCCTATCGAAATACATGGCATGGCAAATATCCCGGCCAACTAGAGGCTAACAGCGTCCCTGTAAAAGAAGAAAAGTAGAGTGTCAAATCTGGACTGCGAGTTTGTCAGTCGCGAGTTCGACTCATTGCAGCTGAATAAGAATTTCATCGTCGCTGAATAAGAATTTCATAACGACCCTGTTGCCCTGTTCCACAACAATTTTCGTGCTGCGATGTTCGATGGTGGGGTCGATATCAAATGCAACATATGTCGGAGCCGCGAATTTGTTGAGAAATGAAATGATCCATGGCTATGAAGTAAAGGTTATCTTGCTTGTGTGTGATTCAATAAAGAACAACTCACAAGCAAGGTCCGTATCAGGTCTAAGGTGAAATTCTTGTTTCTCGCACCTCATTGTACCGGTTCCACGCTGAAGGTCTGCCAGCATGTTACTGATTCATCGTCGAATCCGCTGCCCGTGCGAAGAGATAGTTTAGTGCAGAAGACATCATTTTATATGCTGTGGTAGTTAGGTTATATGTAACTGCGTGGTTATATGTTAGTGAGGACTAGGGCACTTTTTTGAAAAAGTGACGAGTACAACGCTTCGTACTTTGCTTACGTTATCATCCTGGTCAAATTGCGCCGCGACTGTGACTCAGTGTTCCTATCGTCTTCTGTTGAAATAAATGTTTTCTGTACATGAAGCTGGTGCTAAAATGCACCTATCACCTGTGTGTTTTCCTTGGTTGAACTAGAGAGGAATTCAACAAGAGCAAACACTCGGCGGAAACTGGTAAGAAGAAATACGTCACGCTATTGATGCCATCTGTTAGCTGACGCGAGCATCGAAAAAAAAAAATGAAAAAGAAGGTGAAATATATTTAACAGACGACTTTTTAGTTTTTTAAGCGACGCTTGTATTGCCTCACTCGTGTCAACATCGGTGCTGCCGTACGAACAAACCCAAGCCGCCCGAAAATAAACATTCCTTGTCATGCTGCGGATTCAAACTGCCGACCTTCGGGTTGCGAGACCACCACGATAACCTATTTAGCCACTGTCGTTTTTTTTTAAAATTGATTGCATGAAATTATGAGTAGTCTCATTCAGTTCATCATACGCGCCCTTTTAAGCGGGGTTTTATATGCATGCAGAAACAGACGCAGCGAAAGGCGCGAGCCAGTCGCAGGTGTCGCCCCCATCCGGAGGAGGGAAAGGTTGTCATCGCGTTTTCACTCACCCAGCTTGCGTCGCACCCACCGTGCCAGTTCAGGCCCGGTAGTCAGGTGGGGAGGCCGCGTTCGGGTCGTTCTGCCGAAGAGCAGGCTGCGTTCAAGGAACGGCAGCGGGAGCGGGTCCTGCGTCGTGCGTTCGACCGAAGCACAGGCGGCGTTTGACGAACGCATGCCGGGAACTCGCTTGAGAAAGGGCTCCTCGTCGACGTGCTGACCTCGCCATGAGGGAGCGCGAAGCCGAGGCGTTACAATAACGAAGAGCCGCAGATCCCGAGCTTCGCTTGCACCGCTCGTCACAGTGGTGGAAGGGCGGTGAATTTTTATGCGAAGCATATTAACGTAGGTTTCGGGCCTTCGCGCGACGCCCGGCGGTGGCCACCATTGACCCTGAAGTGGGGTCACGTGATGACGTCACACAGGCTGCAGATGGGGCCTCATATCGCGCCGTCGGTCGCCTCCCGGCGGTGGCCACCATTGACCTTCAAGTGACCTTCAAGTAGGTCACGTGACATGACGTCACACCGGCTGCAGATGGGGCCTCATATCGCACCGTCGGTCGCCTCCCGGCGGTGGCCACCATTGACCCTGAAGTGAGATCACATGATGTGACGTCACGTGATGACGTCACACCGGCTGCAGATGGAGCCTCATATCACGCTGTCGGACGTCGCCCGGCGGAGGCCTCCACGCTTCGGTTCGCGCCGTCGCGCGCGACGCGGCGGCGGCGCCACCATCGCTGCATCACGTGATATGTGACGTCACACCAGGGATGAAGCGGCGCGCGCCCGCCGTCGCGTCAGTCTCTGTGCCCGCAACCGCGCCAGCGTCTTTGCGCCGGGCGTGTATGCGGTCAAGATGCCTCCAAACGCTAAGGATACGCTAAGGTTAAGCCCAGTGGATGCGAAGCATCCACTGGGCTTAACCTTGATAAGCCTCCAATTTTTATTCTTTCCTGCTAAAACCAAAAAGCTCTTGAACTTATCCGTTAAATGAACTTATCCGTTAAAATTTATTGTTATTTATTACAGCAACAAGCCAATGACGTGCCAGATGCATGCGCGTGCGTGCGCCGTGCTCCGGACACGCCACCGAAGCGAGCGAGGCCGGCCGCGCATGTGAGCGTGCGCCTGTTCGACGACCCGTCCGTCTCCTTTTTAAATGCGTAAGCATGTTTGGTTACGCCTGCCCGGCAAGAAACCTGTCGGTCACGTAAGACGAATGCAATGGCTCACACCCCCTTAAGCACGCCTATTCATTTTAAATCAACCATACAACACAGAGAACAGCATACTTTTGAATAAAGAACAAGCGCTAAACAAGCATCCAAACCATCACTGAAGCATTGCATAATGTATAAGGGCGGGATCATGTTCGATGAGGTTGACAATGACACCGGGCTGCATGGACATGTGCAAGTGTCGCCCCGCAGCAGTCCGTGTCGCCGCGGCGCCGTCGAATCTACCGTAATGGCGCCAAGGTGATCGCAACCGCTTAAATGCAGAACATCAGCGTCAATACAGAAAGTGCCAGAAACAACTAAACCACTCTGCCCAGGGCGGGGAACTACACCATGAAGTTCACGTGCTCCGATGTTCCGGGAAGGTCGAAACGCAGAACACGCGCGGGAAATGCGAGCATGCGTTACACAGCGTCACTGAGAACAACGCGCCGACGCCACAAAGAACATGTATTTGCATACAACATACAAAGAACATACAGATCAAAAGAATACAAGTCAGTTTGAAAATACAAGACGTTATACAAGTTTCTACAGACAGAACCTGCCTGTTGCAGTAGCCTGCTCGAAAGGTGAGCCTCTTTCGGGCTGCAAGGAAAATTTGTTCGACGGCGTCGTCTAGAACGACGCTTGCGCTCTCACCGAACAAACTTGCCTCGTCCCATGCGTGCTTTCGCAATGCTTGCCCAATTCAGCGCGTAGCGTTCACCCCCGCCCTCCTCCCTTGTCCGCGAGTTGATCCAGCCGGCGACGGGGGCTATAGGGCGTCCATCTTCATCCCCGTCCCTCCTTGTCCGTCCGCATGCAGCGGAAGTCGATGCTGGCTCAACGCTCAACAGGCCGCGATCTTTCCTACAACGCAGTGGCCGCGAAAACGAACGACCGGCGTCATCTCACTCCTTCTACACCGCAGGCTCGACGCTCTTCTCCGTGCGGCCACCTCGAGGGCCAGCCGGTCGGCCGGCAAATCGAGCGAGAAACCAAATGAAACGCTCGGCTGGACTCCGATCCGAGTGGAGGGCGCCCAGGGGCAGCGATCGCGAGGGGAACGTGGTGGAACGGGGGGCGGCAGGCGTTCGCGCATCAGTGAACATGCGCCACGGGAAGCCTGCGGTTCGCCTATAGTGTGCTGGGAACTTCGCCTGCAAACGTACGTGCGCGTGTTGCGAGCGTAAGTTGATGCGTCTTGTGTGTGCGTGTGAGTACTCGACTGAGTCCTTGCGAATAAGCACATTCTATGTGTGCCTATGAATATTTCTCCTGTCGTTGTCTTCGGTAAACTTAACTGCGGTAAGTGTTTTCATCGAGTCCGTATGTCTCGGAGGCAACAGGTGCTTTGTATATACTGGCGTTTATCGACACGCGTGCATGTGAACTTGCAGCGCGCGTATACTTGATATTTTACTCAAACGTTTATCGAAGCGTGCGAGCGTTGGTTGTGGGTGTGTATGCGTGTGCTCGCGACCGTGTTGGACACCTTCAAATTTTTCTTGCAGCTCGAAAGCAGCTCACCTTTTGAGAAGGCTGCTGAGGATGATACCCAGAAGTTAATATATTGTTGCGCGTTCCACTTTGTTTGTTTTCTACGCTTTCCTCCTTAGTAGTACATCGTAGACAACTGGACGTTTGTGCGGTTAATATCAATGTATTTGCCCCTTCTCTCTCTTTTCCTTGTGACGTCCGGCATCACACCTTTCCTCCGGTATAATCTCTTTTCCGTGGAAAAGAGAGACAGAGAGATAAACAGAAGAGAAAGCGGCAGGGAAGTTAACCAACTGCACTTGCGGCTTGCTACCCTGCACTTAAATAGGGGTATGAAGCAAAGAAAAAGAGAAATGGGAGAGAATGAGAAAATAAATGAAAGAAACAAACAACGGAAATGAAAGGCATGGCATGGGGTCAGTTAGGCACACGTCTAGTTTGCTATTCTATGTGGCTGAAAGGGGAAAAACTATGAACAGAAAGAAAGAAAAAATGAGAACCAGAATCGGTTTTATTGTGATGATTAGAAAGATTACGGGATGTCAATATGCAGAAGGAGGTCCCGAATCCTAGGACTGCAAAGGCACCTCCTTTACAAAATAAGCGTAATAAAAAACAGATTGCAACAGTTTCAACAAATCGTTAACAAGAGACAATTACAGGTTTTAGTATCAATATAATAAATGAAGAATGAAATGCACATAAATAAGGACCATATAAAAAAGCACTGCAGCATAATCTCGTTGGTCACTAATAAATTAACAGCGTAAATGTCATGACGTATACAGCATAATTTGTGAACTCAAATTTGTATGCGTGGCAAGGACATCAAACAGAAAACTAATGGTATGACAATGAAAATGAAATGAAGACACACTGAAAAAATGTTTATGAGTATGAACTAGGCATCAGTATTCGACAGAATATATTATTTTAGTTGTTTCTTGAATTCGTTAAAGGGACCCTGAAACGATTTTGGCGATTTTCTACAAACGTACTGAGTCGTTAGAGTAGGTTCTTCTGATCATTAATTGATGCATCTAAGTGCTCTTCGTAAAGCGTGTAATTTATTATAAGGTTTTAAAAATACCCATCGCTGCCGATCGCAGCGCACTGCTCGGCGGAATTTTAAGCCGCCCCTACCCATATGATGCAAATAACCCATATTACGTCACATGGGCGAGCTATCTGATTGGCTGACCAGGGCGCGTGGTCGATAATTTTTCCAACTTTATGGTGAACAAATGATGCTCGTAATAGTTGGAATGTTAGTTACTTTGTTTTTGTAAAAAGAAAATAACTTAAAGAGAATACACAAGAATAGTTTTTTAGTACACTTCAGCACTTCCGGCACACAGCAAGTGTCGTCTGCTTGTGTTACAACGTACTCCATTTTGACGAGAGCTCCGCGGTCAGAGTCGGTCTCAGTCTTTTCGCGAGCACTATGATTCGACTTTGTTGCCTTGTGGACTGCAAACCTAGCGACCTGCAAACCGCGAGTCCAGTATTAGGGCAAACGCAAGCGGACAGGATCTGGCCGCTTGACTGTGCCGGGATGAGCCACGAGATGAGCAGAAGGGCAAATGTGAATGGTCTGCACGGTGCAGCCACCTGGTGGCACAGAGCTCAACCATACACAGTAGCAGCAACGAAGTGTATTCTTTGCTGCTGGTGTGTATTTTTCGCAGGAGTGTAATCATCAACACGTTGATTTATAAATGTTTAAAATGCTTTACACTTGGTTAGAGCAATATTAGCGCTTTGTTTGACTGGTTAAGCGCTGCGCCAGCAAGTGTCTGGACCGTGCAGACCGATCAGGCTGCTCACGTACGTCTACGCTAAAGTTCCTTCATCAGCTTGAGTTTATGCCTCCAGTCATTTGCCGAAATGACCAGCTTGCCTGTTTTTAGCGGAGTACCGGACACGTTCGGCGCTACGACAGAATGCTCGCAACGCACGCTGCTTCGATAGCTCTCGGTCGACGGCCAAGCGGCTAGCGGAGAGGTCTCGCGCGGGAGGGGGCGTGCTCCTAAACAACCGGAAGTGAGCGATGTGACGTCGCATCGTGACGCGGAACCAGTGAAGGCGGAGCTTAGCGCCGCTCGCTCGGCGAGCGAGTTGAGGAGGAAAAGCATAGCTAGGGAGGAGGGTAACTTCTAATCGCTTGTAGCTCCATTAATACGTAACGCTTCACTTAAATTGTGGTGCGAATGTTCTACTTAAGCTGTACCCTACGCGCCTACAAAATTTGTCCGAACGGTTTCAGGGGCCCTTTAAGTTTAATTGTTTTTAAGTGTGTTCCAGATGCGACAGATGAAAAATGGACGCTCTCCTTGCCATAATTTGTATGTATTTTGGGCAAAATGAGGTTCCCATTTATTGCAAACCTGGTAATAATGGTATTTATTAGAGAATATTGGGATATCAAGCTATCGCATCGTGTGTAAGTCATTTGACGGAACAAAAAAGGTACCGAGGTTATATTTAAGAAGTTGTGTGTCTGAAAGAATGTAATTAGCTGATAAAAGATATGAGGTGTTGGGGTTGTATGGGCTAAATGTAATTATCCTAATAGCCTGATTCTGCGAGATTTGCAATGAATTTAAATGGGTTACGTAAGTATTTCCTCAACAAGTAAAGAAGTAATTAATGTGGGATTGAATAAATGAGAAATATATAGATAGTAATATTTGATGGTTAAATCTGTTTCTCGCCTTTTGCAGTACCCTGATCCCGTATGTAATCTTCCGTTTTACTTTGCTTGTTTGTTCAATAAATTTAAGATTTGTACTTCTATACCAATATAATTACAGAAAAAACTTGCAGGAATAGGACTGGTGCCAAGAAAAATGGGAGGAATGGAGTGGAGTGTTCGTTGGTGGGAATTGAATGCAACAAATTTTATTTTCGACAGGCTTATCTGTAGCTGGTTAGTATGGTAACACTCCAGCAGGCTGTGTAAATCGCCAATATGGTTAGATACTAAAGTTGTAAGACATTTACCGAAGTTAATGATAGAAGAATTTTCTGCATAAAGCATACATTTCGAAGAAGCGAGACAGTTAGGCAGATGATTGACATATAATAAAAATAAAAGCGGACCCAATATGGAACCTTGGGGCACACCAATATGAGTGTACATGGTTCTGGAATGAACTCCTGAAATTGTTACTACCTGCATCATGTCTGCTGAGTAATCTTGTATTAACAGAACTGCTGGGCCTGTAAGGCCCAGCTTATGAAATAAGACGCGACGATTTATTTTTGCAATGGCTTTGCTTAAGTCCACAAATACTGAAGCTGCATAATTGACTTCATCGATTACGAGCTTTAGTTGATCGCTTAGCGCAACAAGAGCAAGTTCGGTCGAGCAACCCGGGCTAAAGCCGTATGAGAATGGAGAGAAAATGTTAAATTTTGTAAGGTAATTCGTTAAGCTATTTTCTATAAGCCTTTCAACTGTCTTTCTAAAGAAAAGTAGTACACAGATGGGGCGATAATTGGAGACTAAAGAGCGGTCACCTTAAAAATTGGGGTGATCCTGACTTGTTTAAGTTATTGTGGGAAACTGCCAGATTTAAACATGATGTTGATTATGTATGCAAGGATATCAGTTAGAGAGAAAAACAAAGAAAGCAATGAAGAAAGAAAGAAAAAAAGGAGAGAAAGCGCTCTTGTATGGTTTCTCTCTGAAACTCCGACTGTTGTTTCGATGTTTCAAAGAGACAAAGCGTAATGCGGGCAACGCGATTTTGTATATAGAGAAAAGCGAAAGTCAACAGAACCTGAAAGAAAGTCAGTACAATACAACAGTCAGTGAATACGATCACATACAATTAATGTGTCCACCATACAGCAAGAAAAAAGAAAAGAAAAGAAAAAGAAAACCGTAAACCTTTCTGTGGCACCAGAGTCAAATCCAAGGACTTCGTACCGCTGCATGTTGAAGCTCGTCGCGCTGAGTAATCGCCCAAATCCTTCTTTGCCCTCTTGAGAAAATAACGACAATAAGAGCCCCACTTACGTGTTTACGGCGTCTAGGTTCGCAATCAATATTCTTTTGATTCAGGGGCTCATCACGTGGCCATCCAATATGGGAAATCTCGTAGGTTTGTCTGATCTTCTTCATTTTGGTAGTGAAGTCCTCCATTGTCGCTAGTGAAGTCATCCTTTGTCAACCAAGGGAACAAGCAGATTTCAGGAAGGGATACTCTATAGAGTATACCTATAGAGTATCTCTATGGAGTGTTCCTTCCTGAAACCTGCTTGTTCCCTTGGTTGACTTAGGTCAAGTGTTGCCCTTATTCTATTGGAGATTATCTTGGTTAATATTTTATAAAATATTGGAAGTAAGCTAATGGGCCAATATTTTTTCAATTCTTTAACGTCTCCCTTTTTGTGGATTAGTATAATGTTGGCATTCTTCCAGTTCTTTGGGACCCTTGCAGTCTGTAGACAGTTCGTATAAAGGGCCGCTAGTTTTTCAAGCATTATATCTCCACTATCTTTGAATAAATCAACTAGTAGTCCATCTTCTCTTGCTGCATTTCCCAGTTTCATGTCTTGCAAGGCCTTTTTAACTTCATCGCTAGTTATAGAAGGAGCCTCTGAAACCTGTTCATTACTATTTCGAATGGAGGTATCGTGGCTGCTTTGGGTACTGTACATGTCAGCATAGTATTCCTCCGCCGCTTTTACTATATCTTTAAGATTGTTAATGATATTACTCTGCCTATCTTTCAGTGCATACATCTTGGTTTGTCCGATGCCTAGTTTCCTTCTCACTGTTTTCCGGCTGCATCCGTTTTTTACTCCTTCCTCAGTCTTTCTCATGTTATAATTTTGAATATCCCCTATTTTCTCCTTGTTGATCGGTTTTGGCAGTTCCCGAGAATTCTTTCTTATCTCTTGAGTTGGACACTTTTATTCTTTTTCGTTTTTCATTAGGTTGTTTGTCACTTGGGAGAGCTTACCTACTGGTTGCCTTGGTGCCTCACCTCGCACTTCAGTTGCTACTTCTGAAGCCAGCCTAGTTACGGTTTCATTCACTGCCTCTATGTTATGTTCATCTCTCTGTTCTAATGCTGTATACTTGTTTGCAAGTGCCCGACCTGTATTGGCCTGCTTTTTCCCTTACTGCGTCTGGTTGGCCTCTTTCTTCTTGACTTTTTCCCTCATCAAATTGAGGTAAATCCTATAGCCCTCCCTAATCTATGATCACTGCACTTTACCGTATCTAACACTTCTACACCCTGCACTGTGCTGGTATCGGCAGAAAGTATGAAATCAATTTCATTTCTTGTTTCTCGTTGGTATTCCATATCTAGTTAACTTGAAACTCAAAGGAGAAAAATTATATAGCACAGACACGGACCAACGCTTATACGTGCGTCCTCTCGCGATTGTTTTCTCCTTTATCCTTCATGATTATAAGCAGTCCAAAAGCTGTACAACCAGTCTTACTAGTGTCTACATAATAAGACGAAGACTCAGCGACAGGTTCCGCGAGCAGAACATCAGCCATTGGCAGTATGCTGGCAAAAATAAACACTCATCAAAAACAGGAAAGAAATACAGGATATGTTTTTGCCGCTTTCACGGAGAGAAACAACAACGACATATTCATTATCACCACCATCATAAACATCGTCGTTATTGTTATCATCGTAGCCACTCCCAACCACCATGATTATCAACAACGGTACCATCAAGACAATTAGCTCAGCATTTCGCCACACCGAGATAGAGATAAAGTTCAGCATTGCCATTTGGTTGGCTTCTTGGTAAACTGACTTCCAAAGCATATTTACCGCTAGCGAACAAGGACAGAAGGGAGACGCATTGTGGTTTCGTCTCCCTTCTGTCCTTGTTCGCTGGCACTAAATATGCTTTCCGAAATAGAGAAACAAGGTACTTTATTGGCAGTAAATGTGATTCAGTATGTCGGGGCCATCAGCCCAAGCCCTCAAATGCAGCGTTCTCCAACGCGTCTTCATCGGCCATTTGCCAGAGTTTCACGATCCTTGATACCATGGCTCAGTTAGTATGTCACTATGCGACTCATTCAGAGGCGCGCTTCAGCCTGTCTAAGCTCCCACAGGAACCGCTGAACTATAAAGAATGCGCCCCTGCTGGAAAAAAAGAAAAAAAACAACTGCACTTCCCATAACTCCTATATCCAATAGCAGTACATGACATATGGTAAGAACGGGCTTCTATATAGGATCATATATGTTTCATATACGATTATTGGATATGGAAGTTAGGGGGGGGGGGGCATTTGAGTTTTTTCGATAGAGTTGGTACTGGTGTCTCTTTGGCTCACACACATGCTCCTCCTTCTCTTCCCCTATCCCCGTCCATTAGCGGACCGAAGGAATTAACGTCTACTGCATAGTGAAAGATGATTTTTTTTTTCATTGATCACATAAAATCCAAAACCGAGCATTATACTGCTTGTTCGTTCGTACCTTCGTTCGTCTTGTGAAACAAACTTTGTGCTTCTCGGCAACAAAATGACTTCCGCAAATAGTTGATTTCCTGTGATCGCAAAAGTCACCCGCGGCCCCGCGCTTCATGCATGCCAGGATGCTTATAACTTCAGCCTCGCTTGTTTTCCGTGAAACCGTAATACTGCCAGGAAACTTACATTGACGCGCTGAGTTGGGGTAATCCATCTCGTAATGTACATGCTGAAGAGCAAACAAGCTTCCCGAGGGAGCTCAAATGAAGAAGGAGTTCATGGTAGCTCATGGTTGGTTATACACAATAGATATGCGATATCTAGTCATTGTATAGGTACAATATGAAGGAGAATGCAACCAAGTGGGGCAGAACATTAGGTAGGTTGCATGATGTCCGTATTCCGGGTTCGGTACAAGTACGACAGTGGTAATTAAATATCTCCTGTAAAGGCTTCAACCTGCAGTGGACGCAATTATGATGAATATGTTCATGATAATGATAATTTAGTTTCTTGGAGATTATGTATGATCAAGTTAACCCAATAAAAAAAGGTGCTTTTTGAAGATTGTGCCAAATATTTCCCGTTCTTTCCCACTTGTCACGAAAAGGCAGCATCCAAAACCAATGATGGCGAGTAATTTCACTGAGTACCCGCCGTATAGTGCTTCATTGGCTATGGTGTTCCGCTGCTAAGCACGAGGACGCGGGTTCGACACCAGTCCGCAGCGGCCTAATTCCAGTGCTCCAATTGGGGCGGAAAGCTAGAACACTCGGCTACTCAGACGTAGGCTATAGAGAACTCCGGGCTGTCGCAACTAATGCAGTGCCCACCCCTAACACGCCAGAGACGGAAGATTTAATTCGTGGCTTCTCCCATACACAATTTAAGGAGAAACGATGAGCGCAATCAAAAGCACAGAGCTTGGTTCCTTTCGACACCCAGAGAAACCCACAATCAAGAAAGGGGCTGGCAGATGGAATAGCACACTGTGCTATAATGGTTATAAACAGGGATAAGGTGCCTTTCTGAGGCACCTTTCTGGGGCACCCTTTCTTAGCCTTTGTGAGGCACCTTATTCCTGTTTGTAACCTTTATACCACAGAGAAACCCACGAGTGCGTTAAGCGTGAGTCAGAATCCCGTCGGAATGCTGCGGCGTCGTCCGCACAGCTGCGGAGAAAGTTCGCCCCTGCAGGCAGCCTTTTTCGTTATAGTGGCTCCGGCAGCCGCTCCACCCGCGCGCAGGCTATTATTCGCCGCTATCACTGATCGCGGCCCAACGTCGAACGTCGCTCACCATCGTAGTCGTTGGCGTGTCCGCGTTTTTCTTCTGCCCTCTTCCGAGGGCAACGGAAAACCACGCGCGGATCGTACACACGCCGTTCAACGAGCGGGGAGACACGCGCTTTAAAACCCGTTATCAACGACTCCCGCACCGCGTGGCCCCTTCGCTGTCTCCGCGTCTGTCTCCCGCACGTGGTCCGAATCCGAGCCCCGCCGGGCTATCGGTCGCCACGGGCGTGCAGTGCACACTTCGTAACGCGACGCCCCCTGCAGTCCACCTCGACGCTCGAAGCGGGAGTGCGACGCGCGTATTAGCGGCTCGGTCTGTCTCCGTTGTGCGCGAGCCCCTTTTGTTTAGCGCGCGAAGTCTGGCACAACGAGGAGGTCGTCCCGGAAAATGAAAAGCGACGACGACGACGACGCGGCACGTACCACTTGTCTCTGCTGCCCCGTTTCCGACGGGAGTAGGCGTGAAATATACATATCGGCGGGGCGTGTGTGTAGTTGCCCCGCAGTGCCGCTTGTCTCGACGAGTTGACACGTGTCAGGTACTCGCAGCCAGTCGAGCGAGGCGGCGGGCTTGTTTCAAGACGCAGGCCGCTTAGCGGCCGTATAAGTGTCATTTGCGTAACAAAAGAAAGGAAAAAAAATAAGAAGCACCCAGACAACGGGTCACTTATGCTTAGGTGAAACCGGCGTTTTATATATATATATATATATATATATATATATATATATATATATATATATATATATATATATATATATATATATATATGTATATACACATTCGCTATTCGATTCGGGTATCATAGCCGCCTTTACAGGCAGCCTTCTGTTTGCAAGGACGCAGAATAGGCTTCAAGTCGTGCCACAGTGTCCCGATTTCCTAGCAGAGCGAGAGAAAGAGACAAAAAGGATAGGCAGGCATGGTAGCCAAAGTCTCACCCGGTGGTCTATTCTATACGTGGGAAGTCGGAAAGAAAGATGAGAAAGAAAGGGAGTCATGCGCCCATTAGCAGATGAATGTTCCCTCAAAAGCGCCCATCCATAAGTCCAGTTGTCCTCAAAAAGCGCATTATCAATTCGGGTGTCTTGTCCACTGCGCTCATGGTGCCAGGATCAAGCTTAGCTCCAAAGAATTGTCTGCCGTCTAAGTGGCCAAGACTCATACGCGGAACAACGTTCAAAGTTCTCGATTCGACGTTGGCAAATAATGTGTTCTATGGTGCTACCTCACCTGGAAGAGTTGCATACGGCGCTGTTGGGTATTCCGATGACGAATGAATGAAGGTTCGTGAATGCGACGACCAACTACAAACGGCAAGCTAAAGTTATCTTGTGGCGGGAGAACCCGGGAGAGGGAATGGGGGAGGCAGGCGAATTAGCATGTCAGGTATCGGCGAACATATTCGAGAGTCGGTAAAACCAGGCGAATTCCGATGTCGACGTGCAATGCTACAACTGAAGTGCAACTGAGTCTAGAATGTGCAAGGAGTGCATCTAGGAACAGTTGCTAAACTTAATCTGTTGTGGTGTACAAAAAAGAAAGCGCATTTTGTCACTAATTCTGTAGGTCACTCAGCCTACCGGGCGATGTTATATCCTTGTGTGGGACATTGACACTATTTATGGCTACGCGGGGACGCAATAGAGTGTGTGTGAGTAGTGCCCGCACAGATAGCCCTGCGTTGTTAATTCTTCCTTTATTTTTCTCCTTTTCTTTCACCTTTCATTGCCCCTCCCCAGCGCAAAGTAGCCAAGCGGAGATATGCTCGGTTTGCTCTCTTTTAACTCCGTACTTAGGACATCGTACAGCCAAGAGCGGGACGCTTGCTAAACCCCCACAACCAACTGGTCCCGAATGCTATAATTGGGGTTGCATATTGGCTCTCGTCATGGATTAGGTGGCGAGAGCTTGTTGCCGCTGTGAGACTAAGTAACGAATCCTAACATAGAGTACTATTTGCTGGTTTATTCCTTCACAAAATAGCAAGCGCAAAAAGGATTGTAGCAGTGTCTAACCGACATTCTGAGAGCATTCCACGCGCCGGTGCCGAATGTTCTGCGGCCTCCATGTGAGCGCTTTCCGACGAAGACTGCGCACTATACACATCGACGCATTTCGCTCTGCGTCGTCCCCGGACGGGATTTCCCTCGCGGGCCGATTCGTCTTCGTTCACCGACCATCACCGCGCAAACACCGTCCCAGGCTCTGGCTTATGAGGCACTGATCGGCCGGAACGAGGAGCTCTCTCTCTCTGTTCACAACAACACGCTTTGCTCCGCACACGACACACCGCACAGGCGCACACACGCTCGTCGCGGAGCTACGCCACCGTTCTCTCGGATCAAAAGACACCGCTCGCGCAGTGGCAGCATGCCTCGAGAACTGCTCCTCGTGACACCCCCTCCCACCCTCAATTCGCTGTTTCCAGCATGCAACACGAGTGACGCTGGGCGTCTACACTGCCTTCTTCGCTCTGTCGTTCTCTTCAGCCGGCAGTGCTCGAGACGTGCGTGCAGCCACGCACACGCACACACTCGAGGACGATGAGGTGCCGCGTTCGACGCCTTGCCGCCTCAACGAGCCTCTTTGTCTCAGCGAAAGAAAGGCAGGAGAGAGCGCACCTTCCCGCTCCATCGGCAACACGCCGCTCCTTTGTCTTTGATGCAGCCGCCGCTCAGTACACCGAGCAACGAACAGAGAGCCGCCGCGGCGGCGATGGCTTTCTCTGGTGCCTGGTGCGCTGGAATAGCCGGAGGCGACGAGAGCTTTTGGATGACGACGATAGATGGATTCGGGGAACGCGCTCACGCCCGCGCTGTGCGCACCGTGAAACTTGTGCGCGGATCGCGGCGGCGAGCTATTTCTTATACGATTTCGGCAAAGGCTGAAAGTTTTCATTACGCATATATACAATAGTAACTACGATTGATTGATTTAAGGAGAACAGAGCCGTCTGCTAGGGGCCGTAACGGACATTCGTTAGAGCGGGGCAAATTGAGAGAGAGAGAGAGAAAGGGAAAATGCGCCCTTCCCGTACCGCTAAGAATGATGGGAGTAAAAAAAACAAGTGGAGGGGGGCGAGGGGGACTTACTATCCGGCCAAACCGCAACTAAGGGAGCGGGCAAGAAAGTCAGCGGTGTTTATTTAACTATTTATATGAAACAAAATTATTAATTGACTTCAAAGATAGTGTGCTCCAAAATTCTTCTTGACTTGAATCTTCTGGATTGATGCTGTTTTCTCCTGGGCTAATGTTGGGTATTCCTGTATTCTTTCCTTGGTCTTTAAGGCTGTAACAGACGAGCTGTATTCAATGTTTCGTCAATATTCCTCTCAATTTCTTTCTAGCCTTTTCGGTGCAATTTATATTCTTCAAAACACCCACCTCCTGTACATAATGGGCCTCGGGGCACCTACGTACTTAAATGAATGAATTATTACATAATAAATATATCACTCCCCCAAACGGTGACCTAATTCTCCAAATTAAATCAATCGAAATACATGACGTTATATTTTCCAGGACATCTGGGTGGACTCATGGGCTAAAAGCTCCAGTCAGCAGCTTGATAAAGAGGCCCAGGAGCCACGCTAATGGCAACAGCAGCAGCAACAACAACAAAAGCGTTGCATTTCAAATAATTACCACAAGAAATACACACTAACAAACGAAGGAACACAATTTCTTACCACAAAAACAATTTACCCAATAATCAACAAATTTACACAGTAAAATTGGGAAACGCAGCACTTTGATTCACCGTCAGAGCGATGCATTATTGCCATGATCGGCACCGAACGCAAATTTGACACAAGACGAAAATTGAACCGACTCGAGAGGACTGCGGCATCTAATACTGCGCCTTTCTTTACGGCATTCCGAAATCAATTGCGTAGGCGGGGCTTCTGGGTGCTATGGAACTATGTGCAACGCTGTGTAATTATACACAATAGTACTCAATTATAATACAACGCTATATATTCACTGACATTCGAAGAACGGCAGGCAACCGCACAATTCGTGTTACGAAGGACTGAAGTGGGGGAACAAGCGCTCTGCTTTTTTTTTTTTTGTCTTCCACTACCTCTCCCCTATTCTCAACGTCCGCTGAAGCAGATCGTGGAGTCAGTGCAATAACGCGATACCCATGGCGATTTTCGTTGCCTAATCCATACTGCTGCGTTCTCCAGGGTAGCGTATCCCACCGCTGCCGAGTTGTTGCGACGCCTGTTTCTCGAAGCTCGACCGGCGTTACTATTGGGTAGCGTGGCATTGTCGGCGGGCTGCAGGCGTCCGGTAGACCATGGCGACCAGACAAGGACGAGACGATTTCTAGTGCGAAACTTGCACGGTTTATTCAATGGTTGGTGAGAGATGAGAAGAAGAGAATGAAGAGAAAAAATGGCTGTGGCTTAGGTAAGGTTAAGCCCAGGATGCGAAGCATACTAGCCTTTATTTTAGTTGTTGAACCACTGTTTAGCCTGGTGAACTGCTGTTGCTTGGCTATATTTGGTTCGGCTAGACGAAGAAACAACTCATGCATTACTTCTTCGCCTTCAAGAGTGGAACGCGACAGCGTTCCCGTCGACCCGCCAAGGGGTGTAAGACAATGGGCTACAGGGCCGCGACTACGCGTCCCGCATTGGACGCGGTGAGCGTCGAGCAAAGCAGCGTTCGGCGCGGCAACGAAATGTGCGCCTGAGCAAGAGACGCACGCCTTAGAAACAGCGCGTTTCTAAGGCAACACCGCATTCACTAGAGGCGCTTTTGTACCGCTTTGAAGCGTTGTACTCGTGGCTCAGTGGTAGCGTCTCCGTCCCACACTCCGGAGACCCTGGTTCGATTCCCACCCAGCCCGTCTTGCAAGAGTTGAGCCAAAGCCACTTCTCCTCTGTCGTGACGTCACGGTGTCACGTGATTTCATGGTCACCGCCGCGCCTGAGGAGCTGGGTTGAGCCCTCGTAATATGCTTCGCATAAAAAGTACATTGCGGGGCCCTTTAAATAGGCCCACTAAAATCGTAGGCGGGATCTTGCTCACGTCAACGTCACGTGGCAGGCACCGAGTCTGCTTGTGGAGGGGCGGCGGATCCCTTCTCTCCGGGGAGCTGCCACGGGCCCGCCTCCACAGGTTACAACCAGCAGGTCCGGGATCGTAGGCGCTTATCCTTTCTTCTAGGCGACATTGGTTTGCGGTAAGCGTTCTCCCTTAGAGTTGGACAGCTCGTGGAAAGGATTCTTCTAAAATTCGCACACACACAAAGGCGCTGCGAGGCGCCAGCCACACCGGCAACCCCTCGAGACAACCGTAGCAAATCAGGAATTCATTCGCTTAGGCATGCACACATACGAAGGAGCCTAAGTACTGCGGGGCACCTGCCAGACCAGTAACCACTCACTCAAGACAACCACAGCAAATTAGGAATCCATCCTCCGTTCCGGTTGCGCAGGGTCCCCCAAGCATCCTTTATTTCCCGGGGTGTTACACGCCAACCGTAACAATAAGCTGTTGATACGCATGACAGATTTGGTGAATCTTTAAGATGCGTAATCACTGTTTACAGCTTCTTTTTGTGTATTCCGTGCTGAAACAGTGTCTATACTGTAAGGTCCGCTGTACTCTAAGCTCTTGTAAGGTATGATCTTGATAATCGTCCTTTTGCTGTAGAAAAAGCGCTTCGGCCATTGAATGTTCGACAAGCGCGAACTAAGGCTCTGAAATGTAAGTTTCGTAACCGAAAATGGGATTATTTCTGACTACAGATACTTATTTAGGGTGTCTTTTCTGTTTTATATAATCACGTCTTTAACTGCTTGACAATTTGCTTGTTCGTATTATATCTGTATTTTAGAGTACGTATCAATTTATCAGCTCACCATTTCTGTATTCATTGTCCGAATGTATCAACAGTTCCCAGCATATGGGATTGATTATTACTTTGTATGTTCAATTGTGTTCAATTAATCTTCTTTTGTGTGTGTGTGCGCAAGAGCATTCGGTGCGATCTCTTCTTGCGCCAAATATATTACTCATCGAGTCAAGCGTGCCGACGCGCTCGTCATTGCTTGCATGTATGCTCGTATGTTTTTATTGGCTCATTTGTTCATGTCATTCCTGCCCATTCCGTAGACAATCAAGTGTTGTGGAAGACACGGCAATTACTCAGTCAACAGTTTCAACATCATCAAATAACGCAATCAACCAATCCAGGAGTCAGTGCAGTTCATCTTACATAGATAGACCCAACTCGATTTCAATAGTGATTTCGCCCTCGCATCAAAGACGGGCTACGATCGCTAGATAATGTAGACATCACGAGCAGAAACTTCCGCGAAATCGCTCAGGTCAGCAATGTGGTCAGCCATGTGATAACGCATGGCTCACGAAATGTAGAACTAGTATGCCTATAGTACAGATATTTGGTGTTTTAGTACAAGTGGCGCGTCTTTGTGTGTTGCCGCCTTCCCCCTGCCCCTCCCACACGCGTATAACCCCCCTTGATTCCACAAACGGGGCCTTCTTCAACGTCACCTTCGACCTTGTTTTCGATGGTGCTTGGTATTCTTACATTGGGACAAAAAAGAAAACGTTATGAGGGACGATAGCGCGAAGCCAGCCGGCAAACTGCCCACAGCCGAGAAACAAAAGCGCGGGCTTCGCCGTCACCATCATAATCGTAGGCGCCCGCGATGGCAGGCACTCAAGACAAACACCTCGATAACTGATGGACAGAGCGTGCCGAAGCCACTACTCCCTCTTCTCCACCTTGCACGAACAGCGAGGTGCACTCCTCCTCATCCTATTCCCCCATCCTCCGCACGGTCCCGCTTGCGCGCGTCGTAATAGCCGCTAAGTGAGGGGCGATGTTCCGCCGAATAAACGCACTCGAGGAGTGAGGCCGAGACCACTGGAGCCCACCGGACGTGATTGTTTTTACTCTCCTGGATGGACAGCCCAAGGACGCCCTTGAATCGGCCTCGCCGAAAGGTACAACTTCTTTCCTTTCTGTCTTTCTGTTCAGCTCACTCTTCGTGGTGCCCCGTTGTTCTTTTTCTCTCTCTCTCTCTGTCCTTACTGATTTCGTTCTTTGCTTCCTTTTTTTAATAGTCGTTAGTCTTACTATGCTTTCAGTTGGCCCTTTATATATAGTACACCAAAAGACACAGCAGACCGACGACGACGAACTGATATATATATATATATATATATACGTACTTCGTTTGCCCCACGTCATACGAAGGTTCCCACGCAGTCTGCTCTACCCGGACCACGCGAGCGGTGCCTATCCGGGGACAGCGATGACGGCACGAGCACGCTTGAAACTTGCGACCTCCTGGGTCGTGCCTGGTTCCCGATAAGCTACCGCTGCTGGTGGCGGTTGTGGTAGAAACATGCTCCACGCGCGCATAGCCACTGAAGCTTCCGTGGCTGTATCCTGCACCTGTGGTGACTATACGGGAGTGCGGAGTTCGCACTCCCGTAGAGGCCTTATAGAAGTGCCCCGCATAATGGACGCCTGCTAGATGGGCACTCAACGTTGGGTGAGGGAAAAAAAGGCAACCAGCCTTTTGTAGGCGGGACCGCGGTAATGGCGATGACGTTAAGACCGCGAAACTCCAGGATAATATGCACATCGAGTTGGTTCTCATAAAGGATTTCGCTGCCTGGAGAACACGAGCTAGCTACGATTTTAGGAAGCATCTAGCTTGGAAAGTTGGGCGTTCACGCATCTACGACGTCTAAAGGCGGTGATGGCAGTAGCGTCTAGGCAATGCATGTGGATCCTAAAAAAAAAGAAGAAAAAAATGAGGATGGGAGAGAGCGATAGAAAACAGGCACAAATGCATAATGTAATGTTCACCACAGAACTATTGAATATTGAACTGTGTCTATGCGGCGCCAAATACTTGAACCGCGAGCGCGTTCATTTCAGAAGGGCGTTCCCAGTCTCGTGACAGTTGAGCGAGAGTTTGCTGCACTTAACAAAGTATTGCTAATTAATGCACTCGTGATCGGCCACATATACCTAATCACGGCACTAAAGAGTAAATTTAGCCTGCATTTTCCTCTATAGACGCCGCATTTATAGAGTTATAAATGATGTGTGACAGCAGTATTTTAGAAACGACATTGAAGGATCGTCAAATATATATATATTAAAAAATTAAATTGTGGGGTTTTACGTGCCAAAACCACTTTCTGATTATGAGGCACGCCGTAGTGGAGGACTCCGGAAATTCTGACCATCTGAGGTTCTTTAACGTGCACCTAAATCTAATGTTGAATTCCAATGGCGGAGTCGGAGCAAGTTTTTCTGCTCGTTTCGGAGCAAGTTTGTTCCAATGACAGAGTGAGGGCGGGAGTAAGGTGTTCCAATGAGAGAGTCGGAGTGGATTCAGAGCGGGAGTCACTCCGTGGAGCAGAAAAAGATGCTCCGCCAAAATCGGCGGAGTAGGCCGGAACTCTGCGTGACGTATTTCCTTTACCACGTTTGTCTGCTGGGAGGCGCCACCGGTTACGACTCGCGAGGAAGCAAAAGCTGGTGCACGCTTAGCGAGATATCCATTCCGCACTTAAAAAAAAAAAAAACACAGGTGAACGGCGCTGAAGAGACAAGGGACCGGTGCGGCAGTGCTAGAACTCGGTAATAGGTAATAGAACTTCCGCTTCCGCCTTGCTCCGGCGGCGCAGGTTGTGTTCCACTCGCGGATCTGGAGGCGTTGCTCTGCGACAGAGTCGAGTGCTCGCTCGCTGAGTCCGTCGACTGCTCCGACTCCGCCATTGGAATTCAACATAAGTACACGGGTGTTTTGGCATTCCGCCCCCAACGAAATGCGGCCGCCGTGGCCGGGATTCGATCCCGCGACGTCGTGCTCAGCAAGATATATATATATATATATATATATATATATATATATATATATATATATATATATATATATATATATATATATATATATATATATATATATATATATATATATATATATATATATATAGCGCGAGATTCTGTTCCAGTTCTGCACCTGCAGAACTGGAACAGACGTTCTGTACCTGCAGGACAGATTCACAAAAGGGTGCCACACGCACGGTGTATTTGCGTGCTGGCGTTAACAGCTGTTGAATATTGATATGCTTTACTTTCCCTTCTAATATTGCACGCATTATAGAAGCTCTAATTATCACCACTATGCTACCAACTCTTGAATACCCCTCTACAGTATGGGAGCCTCATGGCCAAAAGCTTATCTGCAAGCTTGAACGCACACAAGACCGTGCTGCACGCTTTGCCAGTTGTAACACTAACAATAATTTCAATATAACTAACATTAAGAGTGAACTTGGTTTTAAAGCTCTTCTACAACGAAAAGGAATTGTTGCCATTAAGATTTTCTAAATTCCATTCTTCAGTTATGAAACTGGTGTAAATAAAAGTGTCTGCATGATGAGCCCATACGATATATTGCAGAAATTATCATTCTTAGAAGGTTCCAGAAATAAAGTGTCGTACGGACGCATTTACGCAGTGAAATACACACACACACACACACACACGTATATATATATATATATATATATATATATATATATATATATAATTTTGTTTTCATTTATGAATCGCGAATAGAATCGGTCGGACATGATAGCGTTGTTGATCTTCGCACATGATATTATATTTTCTCTCGTACCAAGAAGTATATGATTTAACTGAATGTATAAGCAACAAATGCGAATGTTTGTATCCCCGTTTTCACTCCGGTTATCGTTTCAATTTCCCTACAGCAATGCCCAACTGGGCGATGTAGGTTCCTAAATAAATAAATAAATAAATAAATAAATAAATAAATAAATAATAAAAACAAGCTAGTCGATGTATTTCCTAGCTCAGTCACTGCGCAGCTACTTGCTTACAGCAAAGTTTACTCTCATTGCCGCTATATACGTAATTACAGGCTTATTGCATCCAAATGTACCTATACTGACATCACCACTCGTAATGTCTTGTTCCTTGCCGTTTTCCCACCAATCAACACCACAGTGTCATCTCACTTTTATTGTCACAATGTCATCTCACTCCGCGCTGCGTCACAACTGCGTCAGTAGCCCCTATAAAATTTTCTGAATAGTGTTTTGAGCAGCCGAATGTGCCTAGTCAAAAATTATCACCTTCTAAAGATGCACAACTAATACCCCTGTCAAGCGGGCAAGTTAAGTGCACCTACGGCGAGTGCGCTCGGTTTTTAAGTGCACTTTCCCAAATCTTAACGTCGCAGCGGAGTGTACTCTCAGATGAGTGCACTCAAGTCGGAGTACGTTCACGGAACGCACTTTGCTGGCCGAATGCGTAGCCTCGCCGCCAACGGTTTGAAGGAGTGCCTAGCCTCTCAGCCAACGCTTTCAACGACGCAAAATGTAATGCATAGAAAAAGGACACAGAAGTTCATTTCAGTTAGTAAATAGCTTTTAACAATATAATTTATGTTTAGCGAGAAGCGAAACAGCACAATACAGAAACAAATTTATCATGTACGCAACTAACGGCGCCAGAATGATGCGGCACTGCGGCGCTGCCATGTTCATTCAGTCCGTGTTTATTTTGGTGTGAAAGCGTGCTGACCCTGCCGGTCGTGCTTTGAGCCGTATGCGTGGCATTTTGCACTGTAGCTAAATATCGAACTCGGCGTCTTTGCTCATACATACTCGCTCATATTGTGTTCTAGCAGGATCAACTGCCGCCCCGCCGCACGCCGCCATGTTGTTTTAAATTTGCTAGGCATTCGTCTTGGCCAGCATTGACTTGCAACAGATTTATAATAAAAACGTCTTCGTTTTTTGTTGAGACAAATAGATGAAGTTTGTTTTTATATATAATTCTACATAAAGAATCGCTTTCTAGCAGCTTTCTCTTGTTAATTTACATCTTTAAAAACGTGCTCTTAGTCTGTCGCCATTTTTTTTTACTGGGAGTGCACTCTGTTTTCCCGTTAAGAAGCGCGTTGCCTAAAGTGTGACTCAAGGTCTCGAAGTTCACTCCCAGTAAGTGCGCTTAACTTGCCCGCTTGACAGGGGTATAAAGCTCCATGTTACTTCTAAGCTCAAGGTACGCCAAACACTTCTAAGCTGCTCATTGAACATTTCTTATGCAAAAACGCCCTCTTAATGGATGCACACCCTCTTCTCCACGTAACCTTTGCATGGTCAAGTGGGTAAGTACACCAGTTTCTAACGTTTTCATTTCCTCAAACAAAAATATTTCTTACGTACTTATTGCATGTAGCTAAACTGCATTTTACGCATATCTTCTCCGTAGTATACGGCTATACGTTCTGCACTTTTTTTTTTACTTTTACATCTTTAGATAATGTTACGGAGCGATTGACACATGGATGAACGCGAGGTTTGGCAGAGTGATGAAGACGACGATGAGGTCGCTTGCACGTGGGCCGCATCAGACGTCTTCTCTTGCCCTAGGTTTCTTTGTAAATATTTTGTAACTATATCCATCGCCTTCATCTCGCATCCGTCACAATATATTAAATACGTTTGTTGCCGCAAATTTGTCATTCTAAGCTTCTTTTTTCTTCTTATCTTCGCTCTGTGCCACCTGCTGCACTTTTTGTCTTTCCTGCCATATCGACCATCTTGGCGAAGCAGTTTGTTCCAGAGAAACGAGATGGCGCTTTCGGCGGAGCGCCGCACGTTGCCTCAGCGTAAGCTCACGAACGCGAAACCATTACCTACATGTTCTAACCTGCTTCTGCACGATCAGCGCTCGGAAATGCAACCATGGGTCTTTCGCAAACTCATTCTGCGCTATACATCCGGCTAAATATTTAGCGGCGGAGGGGAGACGTGCGCGGTAGTTGGCTGCCGAAATTGTGACTGGCATATCAAGGAACGGAACGAATCTGCGTGTCCAAGTTCACGGACCGCCGTTACATAAGGACTGCCTGTGTTGCTGGCTGCTCGCGATGCACGGCTTCCTTCTAGGATAAAAGAAGTCTACTCATTCGCCAGCATTGCAGCGCTAACCTCCATGGAAAGGACTTCAAAATCCCCGAACGCCTACACGAGTCAGTACCGCTCGTTATTCGGTGACAAAGAGAGCAGGGCCGGCTCTTGGCATGTGGAAGATTTCTCGCACGCTATCTACACGCATCCACCCAAACTCACGCGCAAGCTTACGCCCACTCTATCACCAATGTAGCAAGAACAGGTGAACGGGCGCACAATTGAGTCAATGCGCCGAAGTATATGTGCATGGGTGACGGCGATTGCACCGATAGCATACTAACATGTTCGAAGCTGGACATTTCGTAACGGTCCACAAAGTAAGCGATTGATTAGCGATAATAAGTATTTGCTACAAGCTATTACAATGTACAGAACATCTAGGGTGCAAGCCTTATAATCATCAAAATCAAATATGTCGCAACTGAGCCCACCCGCGAGCGATCAGGCAGAAAATAAACAATGAGATCGTGACCACCCGGGGAACATTACTGAGCCAGAAACGAGGCAAGCCGCTGCGCAACGGTATTTGCTAAATAATGAACGAAGTGCTAAACACACTGGTACTGATTCAATTCATAAGCGAAAAGTTAGGATAGCCTGGAATACATTTTTACCCTCGCTTCTACTTCGAGCATCGTATATATACGCTTCTCGCGCCGTTCGAACAAAGCGTGATGAGCTCCGAAAGCGCTTACATGTCCTTTGAAGCTCCAGCCAAAGCTTCGCATGTAATCCACCCAGTCGCAGTCTAAGACATCCGCCGAAACAGAGGTTTGCAGAGCCGCACCGACGTCATGTACATCCAGTGTAAACACACAGGAAACGGAGAGAGAGAGAGAGAGAGACAGAGAGAAACAAGCTTTAATGATATGCTGGATATGTTAGCCTGACGGTTCGCCTCAAATGCTACTCAAGGTGCTGGGTGATGATTACGATATATAGAGGAATAAACACTTTACAGCAAGTACATTCACACGCAAACACTCACGCATACCCGTATAGATGTATACACTACAGAGATATTTAGAAAGTCTCGTTAAAACACGGGGCCCGCAAGAACGTCAGCAGCGCCTTCGTGGCGCGCAATGCACAGGCGGTACTTTGCCATCCATGGGCCCAGAATGTGTTGTGGTGCCAAGCTGGAGCCCCTTCGAAGGTGCAGTGATGCCTTCAGAGGCTCTAGCTCTCTCTGATGCGTAACGGTAGCAGTCGCACAGAACATGTCGCAGGTCTTCAGGGGCGTTACATTCAGAGCACAGGAAACGGAGGCCACTGACGCCAACAATGAGCGCCTCATCAAAGGATCAAGCATGGCAGCGCCCACGGGATCGCCGTGGAAAGGGTCAATAGGACCAGTCAGTCGCTGTTTTGGGGGACCTTTATTATGACTACATGGAATTTAGTAGCTCAGTTTTACAAAGTAAATAAACTTGGGATTTATTTATTTATTTATTTATTTATTTATTTATTTATTTATTTATTTATTGCCCCTTTCTGCGATAATAAATTAGGTACCCTGATTGTACGAAAAAACTTGTGGTATTACAAGAACCGTAATGGCAGGTGTCTGCCTAAGTGAAAGTAACGCAACTCGCTAGAAAATAAGGTAAGTGCAGAGACGTAGGCGGTCAATCAAGATACGTAAAATAAGGAAAGGGATGTATGCTCGCGCGCTATCTTTAAATCAACGTTCTAACGATAGCTAACAAAATCAACGTTTGTTGTGCATTCATTACCACGGCTACACGTAGCGGAATAAAAAAAAAACATCAAGATGCAACTGAAGAGTCGCACATGACTGCGTAACGTACTGAAAGCCCACTCGGCCAGCGGAGAGACACCTGTCACCCAACTCCTCGAGACGTGCGCATGGCCAGACCCCCCCCCTCCCGGTGTGTGCTCGCAGCAGAGCGTGCTGCCCAGCAGTGCCTTCCCAGCCAGGAAGGACAAACTCGGCTCGCCGCCTGCGCCGGCCGGCAGTCAGAGCGGCATCGCTGAGCAAATGCAGCGGCGAAGACATTCGCGCGGACGCCAGCTCTCCGCATCGCGGGAGCGAACATCCTGCGGAAAAGGGGGGAGGCAGTCGAAGGAACCGGAAACGCCCTCCCACGCGCCGAGAGAAGCCTCGCCTCCGGCATGAGCGCCGCGCTGACCGCTGTCCGGCAACCGCACAGCGCACGCGAGCAAGCGAAATGCCGCAAAACCGGGTGACCGCGACCGCCAGCCGATGCAGAAGAGGAAAAAAAGAAACACAGAACCCACTAGAACAAACGCAGCAATGTACGCGATTTAGTGACGTCTTTCAAAGAGGAGAAAGCTCGCTGCTCGGAAGTGTCCTCTCGTAACGCACGAGATCTCGCGAAAGTCAAAGAAAGCAAACAACGAGCAATAATTTTTCCCCGGGACCGGACGCTTTAAATCTATTTGCGCTCGTTCGGGTCGCTTCGCGGCGCGAGGGGGATTCCAGCTCGCTTCACACCGCGGAGTACCGGTGGAAGCGAAGCCGCAGCGGCGTCGTCGTCGCCTTGGAGGACTTCCGGCGAGTGCCGCCTCCTCGGACGCTCGCTGGCGGACCAAGCAGCGTCCGTCCACCGCGTGCGGCAAACGTTCGCGACGGAAAAGAAATCAGGTGCGGCACCCGCGCACTTTCGGCGAGACTCGGCCGTTTCGAGCAGAGCGACGCGTCGCGAAGCGGCCAGGCATGGCTAATCGAGGGTCCCTTCGGAGCGCAACAAGCACAGGGACCGAGACGCGTATGCCACCACCTAGGTGCACTACGCGTGGTGCAGGAGAAGCGGGATGGGGCAGAGGAAAGAAAGCGTGCCGTGCGACGTGATGACTGTCGAGTGGATCATCAGCCGCTCCGCAGCAGTTCGGCCAGCGCAGCCGTCCGTGATGCGAGACACGCGACCGGCGCGCGCGCGTCCTTCCGTCCCGCCCCCTCCCCCTTTTCACCGGTTTTTACCCCCCCCCCTCCTTTCCACGCACCACACAGGTGTACAGCGTATGTGTAGTACCTGTGTCGTCGACACGTCGTTAAAGGGAACGCGAGCCGGGCATTGTCTTCGGCTGGGCGCATTTCTGGGACGCGATTCGTCCAGCTGGCGTTTTCGGTGGTCTACTGCAAATCTCGGCGGGGTGTACTCTTCGGGCAGAATATTTTTCGTGCTTACAACGGTTAGCCGGAACATATATTACACATTTTAATCACATCAAGTTAAACACATGTGTCTACGAGGTTGCACTTGCGAGCGCACTAGATTGTGGTCGTTACAGTTTTTTTTATTATTTTTTTAAACGCGTATACCATTTGCCAGAAGACATCCAACCAGCCATTTTCTGTGGCATACGCTATAGTTTGGCGTTATCGTCGCTTTGCTCTTTGTAGTCTGATTCGAATTGTCAGTACGGCCAGCTCGGAAATATAGATAGCCCCACTCTGTACTTCGCTTCAACTTTTTAAATCCTTTCTCTCTCTCACCTATCGCATCCCTTTACCCTTCCCCCAGTAATCGGTAGCTAGCCGAAGAGGATCTCTGGTTAACCTCCCTGTCTTTCCTTTGCCTTTCTCTCTCTCTCTCTCTCTCTCTCTCTCTGTATTTCGTAAGTCTGAAGGCTGGTACATAGTTGGACAAAGTGCTAGCTTCAATTTTATGAGTAAGAAAAGAGTAAACGTAGTTACTTGTTGTATTGATAGTGCGTCAGTTTAAACACTTGTCTGTTACGAGGGACGCAAACTGTACAAATTGTGCATTGTTGCCGGGATCAGAAAAAGCCAGTTGAAGTTAACGCTCTGTCCTATACTTAAATTTTCTTACCTTTCGTGTTCTTTTTTTTCTTCGTAATTTTTTTCTTGTGTCTCCTTATGCTATAGCCATTGAAAGACGCTTCAACTACCCCAATTGCACTTACTAACTTTGTGTGTCCAGCGTTCTCCGCAGTAGAGGAACCAAGCTTTCCTTTGTCGAAAAAGACTGAACAACTTGCAGTAGATATACTTCCTGCACGACATTCAACTATGTCAGTCACGCAAATGTCCACCTGAATTCTGTACTTCGAAAAATAGGTACGGCATAATCTTCACGACTGCAGCCGTTTCACGCTTCGCATACGGTATCCGTAGACTGCGATAGAATCAAATTACGTCGCGAATTGTGTCTTGGGCTAAAAAATGTGCGTGACCCGTAAGAAGGAAAAGAAAGAAAAGACAAATAAGCTTTGCTTGTAGGCTTATAGTAAGTGTGCAAATGTTTTCGATTGTTGTGAATCTGTTGTGTTCATGGATTGTGCATCACGTCTACGTTTGCACATCTTTCAACTGGACTCGCGCATGAAGCAGGCGGCTAGACTGTCCTATTTGCCTTCTATAAAAGTCATCAAACCCTTCTCTCTCTTTTGAAACACATAGATTATGCCAACAGTGCGTGATGCATTTAAGGCATTTCAACGGCGGCAAATTGTGAGTAATAAAGTAATTGCCGTTTAACCTGAGCCAAACTTATTTTTTATTGCACGCTCTTCAGAGCCTGTTCGCTTCACATTCCAAGACTGCATGCGTTCCAAGACTGCAAGAGTAACTAACAGAAGCGTTTAGATTTTAGAAAACATTTTACGAGTGCATAGAAGTTCCTTGACATATCCGCGGTTACACACGGCGTTAAAAAAAAAAACAAAATTACATCACTACAGCTATTTGCGAGAGCAGGTGTCCGCGAATCGCGTTTTTGGATATATCTAGCCAATGTGGGCGACCAGTGGCAAACAGCTGTTGCGACCGAAAAGCTCTGTGAATTCGGCCTCCTAGAGTTACACGCATATTCGTAATTCTATTACAGCGAGAACGCCACGTCGCGCCAAGTACACGCGCATATGTGCTTGATTCTGCACATCCGCGCCATAATTTCGTTCTACACGCAGATGCACATACACTCGACGATCTGGAAAGAGGGAAGCCGTGGCGCCCCGCCGTTACCGCGGAAACCATCCGCGACCGCCCGATGATCTTAAGGGGAGAGGGGGAATGTCATGGTGGTGTAGAGTCAGCTGTGTTGACCCAACTGCGGTGCCCGCCGCCGGCGTTGACATAGCAGCCGCAGCCACGGCAGTAGCGGCGATTCACCGTTGTCCACGACGCGCGCGTGACCGAACAAAAAGCCCCAACGCGGCCTCCATGTCAAACACCGCGCCGGAGCGGCGGCACGCTGTTACAACTAACGGCGCGGGCCACCCGTTGACCTCTCCTGCTACTTCTATCGTTACGCGCGGTGGAAGTGCTAAGTGTTGCGGGCGGTGTTATTCCCTCTGGTGCAGCTCGGAAAGGATGGAGACAGACGAGGCAGTGGACATTCGGGGTGTCAGTAATTGGGAGCACAATATAGGGAACAACCGGAAATCGATGGTTTCCAAATTCAGAATGAAGGGTTCGGCTTCCGTTCGGTAAACGAAAGTGGAGGATTTTACCGAGCAAAATTCAAAGTGCTCTTATAGCATACCGCGCACGTTCGCTGTTTGGATATATATTAGACTACACTAATGTGAAAACGCAATTCAAAATTCATGGGTACTAATTCGTTGGACGAAGCATGAACTCGCAATAAAAGTAGAAACAAGTCGTCATGTTTCATAGTTCTAAGACAACATTCCCATAACCATGGGTAGTGCCCCCCCCCAACCCCCCCATCCCCCACGTCCTCCCCGTTCTCCTCTTCTTCCTGCCAAGTAAAAGAAAAATTCTGGGGTTTTACTCGCCAAATCACGAACTGATTATGAGGCATGTCGTAGTGGATGACTGCGGATTATCGTGAACCACCTGAGGTTCCTTAATGTGCACCCAATGGATAGTACACGGGCGCTCTCGCCCCCTCCCCCCACCCCCCCACCCCTTCGTCCCCATCCATATGCAGCAACCACGGCCGGGCTTTGATCCCGCGCTCTCGGGCGTATACCAGCGCAACACCATAGCTAAACTACGCCAGCCCGGCAGGTCGCTTCTAATAACCAACAAATTACCGCGAAGTCAACTAAAAGCCATACTTGAAATGACACCTTGTCAGTCCTAACTGAGTCTCTTTAACGTTCGCTCTATGTGCGGGTGTGACCACCGAGGGCAGGCGCACGAAACCGTTTCCGGCTGTGCGCCACGCCGTTTTCTCGACTTCCGGAGAGCGCGACAGCAGCCCGTGACGCTACCGGCGAGGAGGCGGCCGCGGGTCTGGCACGCGCGCTCGTTCGTCCGACCGTGCACCGCGCCTGCAGCACCGCGACGATGACGGGCCGCGACGGCAGATCGCGAGACGCCGCGCTGACCATCGCTCGGATGGCCGATTTGCGTTTCTCTTCTCGTCGGAGGCATTCATCTCGTCTCCGCGGTGGCGATCGGAGCGCCGGCCGCGCTCGGCGGTCAGCGGCGCGCCGGACGCGTCTTGACGCACTGGCGCAGCTGGAAGCATGCTTGGCCGCTCGCCGACAGGAACTGGCCGGCGTGGCCGCGCGGGCGACCGCGAGAACCGAGCGAGACCCGCAAGCTCCCGGCACCCTGTGAGCTTACGGGAGCGCGGGTTTATACGTGCGCGTGATTCCACAGCGTATAGTCCAGACCAGAGTGATACAGAAACAAAGTGTATTTCCGCTCGCTTTCGAGTCGGGCTCCACGCGCCGTAATAGTTCGGTGCCTCTGGCGTTGCGCTGCTCAGTTCGAACGCGGCCGCTGTGGCCGCGTTCGGGTGGGGGTGGAAGACACAAACGCTCGTGTACTTGGATTTAAGGGCCCGTTAAAGAGTCGGTCAAAAAGTTTATCGGGAAACGTTAAATAAACGGTTCTCGCGGAAAGACATAAAGTACACTCAGAAAGTGGATGCGAAAGCGGCGCGGCAGTACCTCAATTGGCAAGAGCATCGCGCGCGTAATGCGAAAATGCGAGTTCGTATTCCACCTGCGGCCATTTTTTTTTTATGCGTTGCATATTGCAATCACTCAGTTCAGCCTTTGGGCGCGGCCGGGCAGCCACCATTGAGGGTATGAGCCATTGTTCATTGCTGCGCGTCTCATATGTGGGTCTATTCACTTTTAAGTTTGCTATGTTTGTTATTAGGTTGCTTCTATTTTTATGCGTTGCATATTGCAATCACTCAGTTCAGCCCTTGGGCGTGGCCGGGCAGCCACCATTGACCTTTAGCGCAACCACGTGACGTGACGTCACGGCAGCCGGAGGAAAAGCTGGGCCCCAACTCGCGCAATATGCAACGCATTCTTGGCTTAACCAAGCTAAGCCTGGCCATTTTTTATCCACTTTCATTTTCATGTATTTATCACTTGCTTACTTCAAATAAAAACTATAAATAATTTCACTGACGTTGTCTTTCGTGTTATTGCTTGTCGGCTTTTCAGGATTTGACTAATAAAAAACAGGAAATCTCTGGTTCCTTTCTTGCCGTTCACATGTATCTATATATATAGCAACAGCAGTGCCAGGATATCCTGGCGACGTATCTACTCTTGACTATGGATAGATCTGGCATAATACATGTTTAACGTGAAACAGCTTGTGATGAGATAAACGAGGTGGTAGCCACCGTAATTCCAGCAAGGCCTAAAGGACTGCGCATCTTGTCCCTAACAGCCCATTTGAAATACGAATCATGTGCCATATCATTGCTCAGAATAGCTGAACATCTAAGGTTGGTATAAAGATATGGGGTAGTAGTAGGATGAGTACATGACGTTACTCCTTATTCCAACAGTAATGAGCCAAGATTGTTCGCAATTAGCCTCGCTGATTTAACTGCGCGTTACGGCGGCTCCTCCAGGCGCACAGACGGAAGAAGCTCACAATGGTGAATATTTTTTCAGCTGTTGACAAAGCCATTACAACCTTGCACACGCTCTTCGAGCGAGAAAGAAAAGCTTTCTTCTTACGAAATATCTGCAAGACTCGCTTCATTCAACCAGTTCCAATCACCTGAACGAATTGGGAATGCAGAAAGTTCATCCAGTAGGTATAGTGCAGTATGATGCATAGAAAAAGGGCATTTCTGTTGAACAGCACAACATTACATTGGTTTATGCTCGGGTGTCTACGGCACAACTCCATTCCTCACATTTTCGTGCGATTTAAAGGCTGCCAGAGACAAACAAACAGACAAACAATAAAATGAACTAAAACTGTTTCGGTGCAAATTTCGTTCATGTTCCTCAACTGCGCTTCTTCAACTTTATTGAGGTAATAGAATGCAATGCTTGTTTTGTCCTTCCATACTTTTTGATTTTCTGTTTTGTTCATTAATCTTCATTATGTCTGGGCCGTTGTGTTAAAATCAACAGAGACGACTGCAGCTGCTAAGGTCGCTGCCTTTCTCCCGGCTGCTGCGCTGTGCTTGTTATAATGTCGAGCTATGCTACATTTCGCATTCTATTCCGCTTTCCGAATGCTTCAGGGCTCTACCACACGCATGTACACGCTGGCTGCTGGGTGTATACCTGCGGCGCCCTCCCGATGTCTCTCCGCGAACGAGCCCTCGCCGCGTCTCCCGCGAACAAAAGGAGTCCGTCCCGGTGAGCGGCGGCCCTAATCACAGCGAATGAAGCTCCGTTCGTCACAACTCTTGTTAGCGGAGCCGACGGAGATGCTGCGCGTGCCGTGTGCCCCTATACTGCTCGGCTCCCCCGTGAGCAGAAAAAAAAAAAAAAAGAATACGTCATGACGGTCTGGTTGCCCCGGGGAGGGAGCGGTCAGAAGAGGCGTAATCAGACTTGCGGGCCGCACCGCGTGGTGCCGCGGTGATCGCTGCAACCCGCGCAAGCTCGCGGTTTCGGGCTCCGCAACGCGGATTGCACGTGTGGTCCGCAGTTCGCGGCGGCCCGTTAGGGCTCTAGATGCAGGCCGAGGGGACCTGCGTGCGTGTGTGTCTGTATACGCGTGCGCCTTGTGGGCGGGATGGACGCTGGGCATCGTGGTATATGCCCCGGTGGGCGTAGCACTGCAGACGGGCGAGTCAGTCTTTGGCGAGCCCCACGATATCCCTCCTGAGAGAGTAAAAGGCTGAGAGCGACGCCTTCTTACTAGCCTTCGTTCATTTTTTTTTTTTTGTCCGGATATCCTCCGGTTTCGCATGGGGAAACCACCAGCTGGCTGGGGATCGTCGCTTTGTTTCTGTTCGTTTGCCTCCACGCGCTGCGCGCGACCACGCGTATACACGTGAAACTGCGGGGCGGGCAGCGATGGTGGCTGTGGTCAATGCCCGTGATCGGTGTGCTGTGCGTGCAATGTCTAGCTCGGCGTTTGCCATTCACGCTCGAGGGAAGGTTATCAAACGTAGCAGCGAAACACTGCAATGTGTGCGCTATTCCTACTCGTAGCCACATGCCAGGTGCAGCTTCCCTACGGTGCTGTTCCATGGAGCGTTCGTACGAACGAATAGCGTCTATTTGAGAAACGAGGGGAGATTAATGAGGTATTTTAGAGGTATGGAAGCGTAAGTAACACGCAATCAACACTGAGAAGTATTGGACAAATCCTGGTAGCGAACAAAAAAGTACCGGTGCGAAATGCTAGACGAAGACTATACAGATGTGGAGGATGTCAGTGTTCTCTGGCTCACGAATTCATTCATTTTTACGTACTAACGTGGCGGAATGTTTTGAATGGCTTAAATTTATTTCCTGATCTAGTAGGGCACAAAACAGTGACAAATTATTGCCCTTCACGTTGATGGTGCAATGAAAAATGCTGGGCGTTAGCCAACGGGTGATAGCAGTGTACGGGCTGGATTTGGCAAGGTTTCACAGCTGTTAGAATCTTGCCTGCTTCACTGGGTACGTCAAAGACTGCTACGGTCCATGCCGAGTTCTTTCGTGTGAGCCCATGCAACAGCACGAATGTAATTCGATATTTCGTTAACCGATACTGAATAAATGGTGCGGCGGCTACCGAGCTTATGTGTTCAGACGTACGAAACCCTTACAAAACATTGCACTGATCTATGTGTATGTGTACGTACGGGGGTGTAGACGAGCAGACACTGTTCACTCACTGGACAGTGTCTGAGCTGCCTGGCCAAACATACGTATAGTGGCAGACAACTCGAAAGTGCGCCCTTACCGCTTCCTCCCCCCCCCCTCGCCCTGCAGCCACTGGCGAGAATACAGTGCTTCCTATAACTATGCAGACACCTTCGTAATGCAGGAGCCATTATTTCTATAACTACATGCCGAAATCGACCCCTTACTCACGACGCATTTCATAAACACTAGGCTGACAGAAGAGAACATTCATTATTGCGAACGCATTATTAACGATAGCGGCCAGCCAATGGCGAACAGTTATTGCAAATGAAAATCTTCGTGGATTCGGCCACTCTTAAATTAAGCCCGTCACGTTCAGGCACAGTTACCAGCAATTTTTCATGGATTTGAAATTGGAGTGCCTAATCCTTCTTCGTAGCTTTATGCTTCCATAAAGACTCTCTTTCAAATTTATGGCGAGTTCACTTAAAAAAAAAAGTCCCTCGACGTTGGAGCTTAGTAGCGCCCCATTTAGTATTGTCAACATCCGCGTGTACGCCAAGGTGGCGTTCACACGGAAATGCAGTGTCGTCTGTGCCACGATGTGAACACCATTTTGGGACACATGGAGACGGACTGCCTCAGGGCGGCAAGAAACTAAAATTCCGTCCTACGACGAAAAATTCAGCTATTCATCTGAGTAGCGAGAGACCCCGTCTCAGCCGGTGACTGCGATCCCCAAGAGAAATGTCATTACATCCTAGCCATCAATCATCGTACAGCGCACTCGCGCACGCACGAGACACTAGAGAGTTTTAGTTTAGGGGACGCAAGCGACTTGCGTACGCAAGAACTCGGGGCGACGGTACTGCGCATGCGTAGACCCCTACGTCTGAGTCTGCGCATGCGCAGTATAGTCGCCCCTAGTTCTTGCGTACGCAAGCCGCTTGCGTCCCCTAAACTAAAACTCTCTACTATTTACAAGTTCTGCCAAATAATTTGTGCCTTAAAGAATGTTGCGTCTTCCTTGCCCCCAGTATATTCTCAAGTTTGATGCCTTCCCGCAGGTAAGACCCCTTGTCACGCTCTACGATCGAACGACGTGGTTATACAGCAGGGAACGTCACTTTGAAACATGCTTCTGTATTACAGCATGCGCCAAAAATAACTATATAATATTCAAAATATAACGACTATTTTTGCAGAAGTAAGACGAACTGGTGCAAAAGCATTCATATTAGGTTTTTCTCTGTTGTCAGTTATGGTAGGGTAAGCTTGAAGTCACTCTCATGTGAATCGCGAGGACAAAGAGAAGTCTTATGAGTTAACTTTCCGGTAGGAAGACTTCGTTGTACAAAAAAAGGAAAAAAAAATGTCCAGAAAGAAACGCACAAGAATGTCAGTGCACCTTGCTACAATTTTCAGGGTGTTGCTGGTCATTTCCATATATGCGCTAGCCACGGTCGCCAAGATCATCGCAACGGGCGGTGTCTTGTGGGGAAACGACCGCCCGACCAACACCAGATACGCGGAGCACGAAGAGAGAAAGAAGATTGAACAGAAAAAAGGAGAAAGAAAGAAGGAAAAAAAAAGAATCGTCCGTAGTTGTGCATAGGGCGTTGTCCCGCCGAGGTTCCATCACCGGACGGACCATAACGCCGGCCGGTGTGCGACCTACACCGCCCGCGTGACATCAGAGCGGTGTGCGGCCACATTTTGAGGGGGGTCACGTTTCTTTCCTCCTTTTTTTTTCTACCTTTCCGACGTTCGAGGCACTGCAGAGAAGAGCGGAAGAGGATTACAAGGTGATTGAGAAGACGGTCCAGAGGTGCGCTTTAGAGCCTACCACATGCTTGTACTAAACTACGATGCAGAGTTCTTCAATCAACCAGCTCACGAAACTCCACTTCGAACTCCGGGCGAGCTTGAGTACCCTTTTGTGAGATGTTAATTTACTGACGCCCAACCAGCAGCCAGATGAAACTCGTTGTCACCCATAACCTGCTATATATAAATATGGCTCGATATGGCTAATGTGACAAGAAAGGTGCTGATTAAAAATAATGCTTGCTATATACCTTGCTTAAAAACATGAAGTTGTATGGCTGTTCTTCCCAAGTGCCTTTTTATGCATAATATTTTTGCTCATAGGGGGCAGGGTAGTCAGCACGTGCAGGCCCGACGTTCTTTGTCGATCACAGCATCCGCGTGTTGATTGAAGCGATGGGGCCGAGTGCGTAAGGGGGAGGGGAGCCGCACCTGGTACGGCTGATGGGCCCCGATCTGATGCTTTTGCTCGACAACGTAGACAAGGTGACTAGGCGGCGAGACGTTGAACATCGCGCTTCACTTCGAGGCGCTGTTTATGCGCAGCAGCCGTGGCGCGCCTTACATGGCGACCAAGCGTTTTGGAAACACGCCTATTGCAGCGGCCCCATTGAGCAGTCGCCCGCCGTAATTTCACTGCGAGCATCTTTACTCCCCCTTTCCTTTCCCGTAGTGCAGGGTAGCAAACCGGAGGTTTTAACTCTGGTTAACCTCCCTGCCTTTCTTTCATTTGCATCTCCCTCTCTCTCTCTGTCTCTCTCTCTCTTTCCCTTGGCTTCCCTTGTTCGTTCGGTTTGTAGAGATGGCCTGGAAGGCAACCAAACTCACGAGCAACGAACACAACTCATTGCGGCCGCTGAAAGCGCCGTGCGTGACGCATGGCTTTTGTCGCCGCCGTCGTCGTCGTTGTCGTCGTTACTGTTGTCGTTCTCATCATCATTGTACTTTAGCTACCAAAGCATCGACAGTTTGACTAACTAAGAAAGAAAAGCTAGAGGGAACAAGATGGCAGAGAACTAAATAAACTAGTCCACCGATTAGAGATACCTGCGGAAAGAGAGAGAGAGTGAACGGCAAACGTTGATTTACATGATGCCTGTACAACATGCGTAAATAACATATGCGAACACTGGGAGTGATCTGCGCTTGCGCCCAAACTACCTTCAAAAAAGCAGGAAATGAAGCAATCTTAACGTGCTACACAGCGCTCAAAATAAAAGCAAGAGTGTTATGCGCATTGATGTCGACAAAGTTTCAAGAGCATACGAACATCACAGAGCTCTGTTGATTTTTATTTACCGAACGTAAGAAAGCGAAATACAGATGAAGCTAGGATGTCCATTTACGCCATCACCAGCACGAGCGACATCGGCATAATACACTCGCCGGCTTGAGAACACTTACGTGTTTGTTACAGGTGAAGGACTCACACATGGTATATTCAAGAAATTAGGCGTGAGAGCTAGCTTACTTCGATTCTTCGCATGACCTTTGTATTCTGGTACGATATCGCAGTCGACGTGAAAAGAGAGAAGCGGTGGAAGCAGTGAAGGCAGAAAAGAGAAAGGGAGAAATTGCCTATTTAGGCTTGTAGCGCAGTTCAGAAAGAGCAAAAAAGGAAAGTGGAAGGGGTAATGAAAAGGGACGGAGAACAGGATGAGCGCTAACTTCCAAGTGATGGTTTATTTCGCGACTCAAAAGGCTACTTAAACACTCAGCGAACCATGTGAAAAAAACATGTTCAGACAGCCTGTGGCGGTATTCTGAGATACGCCAATTCATTGCTTGATAACGATAACGAAGTTGAGCTTACACATGCATGGCCAGGACATTTGATAGCTTTTGCTTCAATGATTTCTCTTGTAAGCTGATTATGACTACGACATAGAATGACGCAATCTTCTAAAACAGGTTCGCAACCAAATTACTATTGCAGGGGGCAGAGATAAATATAGCTACAGTTGAGACGATGTGTGCATAACATCAGGCGTAGGAAAACGATTGCCAAATACCGACAAATTAATTGAAGGCACATTAGGCAGAAACGCGATAAACTAGCCCGAGCTTCTACGTTTGCGACTTGGCCTAAAGCCGTAGGGTGCCTTCGACAGTGGCACGACAACAACATGAGAAAATCGTGCCTGAAAGTTGACCGCAACGATGCGTGACGTGCCTTGACTGCACAAGGTATGCTACTCTTGTGCGATTAGAGCAAAATGATTTCTTCGTATCGCATCTTCAAGTGAGGATAGTACAATTATCGCGGTAATTGGTCGCAGCAAAGCAGCAGCTCGCCTTGGTCGAAATTCAAAGTGTTCAGTTTAGGGCTATTGAAGCCAGGCAGGCATTGAGTTGTGGATCTCTATGCTGTTTATTTATGTCAAAGACCTTTTGTTGGCTTCATACCCTGATGAATGCTTAAACAGTAACCAGCGAGTGCACGAATTGTAGGCAGAGTGTGTACGGAAGACAAGGGAAAAGTTCGTTTACTGGCGACATATTTCCGGTTTACAATGGTGCATTTAAAATGGCATCCTCCAGATAGTACGCAATTTTAAGACAATTTTATGGCCTGGCAACTTGAAAGCTGAGCTTTTCATTACAAACACTGAGCAGAATAAATATAGGGGCCGTCAGCTAAGGAAATCAGGAAAGGAGCCAGAGGCGAAATGTGTGAGTAGCAGCTCTTGGAAGAAGACGAAAAAAAGAAGAAAAGAAAGAGCATTGAAGGAGTGATATACGGAAATTAAAAAAAAGTGTCTCTAAACGTAGGAGCCGTCTCACGCCAATGTATGGTATGCTTTAAAGAATTGTATGTCCACACCAGGAAAAAAAGAATTCCCCGACGATAACGATACTCTCTAATGCGAAATTCGAGCGCAGCTCTATACGTGTTTTCATTTCGCGATATATAACCTGTCTCGTGCGGCACGTTGCAAACGGAGCGAAGTGCGGTGGCGGGACTGCCTCGCTAATCAGGGAATTGCGAGAGTCAGAGCGTGGGTGACGCACTCTAAGAAAAATCCCGGGGAAAACGGGAGTAACTGCGCCGTTAGTCCTAAAAAGGGCGCTTTCGTCCCTCAAAGGACTAACTGCATGAAGGTGCGTGCCGTGTGCAAATTTCGGAGAGTAAGTGTTTGGTCCCTGCTCGAAAAGAGAGCAATGGGAGGACGAACGGCAACAGTTACTCCCCAGGCACTTCGCTGTTTTCGTCCGTGTCATGAAGCGATGCGGCGAAAACGGTATTGTCTATAAATCGTGAATGGTTCGAAGTTCGTGCATTGTCTATTGAACTACATGCAAAGCAGCACCTTGCCTCCTCGTGAGAAAATTACGTGAAACTTAAAACTGGAATGTGAAGAGGCATGTCCTTCGTGCGCACCCCATAAGTGAGCGATACACATTAAACGCGCAAGTCATTGATAGACGGCTAGATTTTCTTGGTCAACAGTAGCTAAGTTCCTTCCGTTCCAAGGAGGTTGCGAACTGAAGCGATGTGTAGCTCAAACGGCACACGCTAAGCGACAGAGAAACCGCCCTTCTCTGTCGTCTTCGGTGCCCCGTTTGAGCTCGCTACACGTATACATGGCGTAGTGCCTCAGTTTAAATCCCCCTAAAAATACTTGGGCTGATTTCTTTTCGCAGTCGCTTATGGTTGCAAGTACACTCAACGTTAGACTCTCACTGCACAGCTTGCACAAAATACGGAGTCACTGTTATATTGCCGCACTTGCGTTTCCATGTTTAACCTTGTCTAAATATCCCATCTCGCCTAGCAAGCGGCGTGGTCAAGGAGGAAGAAGAAGACGGCGTTCCGAACGGTCGCTTTTTTCATGTTCTCCGCTCCAAAGGATTTATCGGCCCCTGGCCGAGGTGCTGCTCAGGCTTCAGCCAGCAGCAATGACTACCGTGTTGTGATACCTCGTCTTCCTACCGGTAAGCTGGTTGTGGACTCCGTTTTCCTGCATGCTGACTTAAGTGGTCGACCGTACAGAGCCCAAGACTTCAGAGACGCCCTTCGGAACGTTATTGACCTAAAGGAAATAAGTTCCATCGGTCAATTTCAGATGTCACACGTGTGGATGGTGACGTGCAAATCATCAATTACGAAATCAAAGCTAGTCACGTGCGGAGAATTATTCGTAAAAGGTAGACGCTGCCTCGTTATTGACCCCGAGCCCACAGAAGTGAAAATGAAGCTTTTATGGCTTCCTGAACGTTTGGCTGACGATTACATTCGAGAAGCGCTCCAGGCTTACGGGAAAGTGAAGTCTATATCAGCAGAAAGCTGGAGAGTATCGGAAATGGAGCAAATGCGTACCCTAAATCGTGACGTGGTGTTGACTCTTGCCGATGGAGTCGGCGTGGGAGACGTTCCACATCTGCTACACGTTTGTGGAGTGCAGAGCCTTGTATTGATTCCAGGCCGGCCCCCACTTTGTCTCCGCTGTAACAAGGTTGGGCACATTCGTCGAAACTGCAGAACCCCACGTTGTGAAGCCTGCCGACGCTTTGGCCACACAGATGAAGAATGTGTTGTGACATACGCCGACAAGCTACGACACAGGACAAGGCCTCCAGAAGAAAGCCTGCAGGAACACATAATGGATGTTACTGAGGTTCTCGACGCAACGGGAGACGTTCCCTCTTCCACGAATACCAGCTGTGCCAGTAAAGCCCCTCTACATGTTGAAGACAATGACATCGCAGAACCGCCCGTGGAAAAGGAAAGTAGCGAAGAGAAAGACGTGCCCGCTACTACGCAGACAGTTTCCTCCCAGCCAGCGAATGAGACAGCCGCTGATGACTCATCTGCTACACCGAAGCACGTCAACACGTGCGCTATGCTGTCAGAAGACAGACGAAGTAGCGCGGATACGTCAATTCCGAAGCGCCGTGCGACTAACAGATCAGAATCAAGCACGGACAGCGAGACGGCCAGTACCACAAGGAAAGCACGTCGCCGCAAAACATCGACACACTCAGGACAGTGCCGGCGATCAAGGTCCAGGAGGCCTGGTGAGGGTTCGGAGGGAGCCTCACCGTTACCCTCTAAGACCGACCGCATAGAGAATTAGGTCTAAATAGTTGGTATTCACCATGGCCCTGTCCCAGCAACTTCTCTTCGCAACTTTGAACGTGAGAGGCCTTAGGTATTTGCAGAAACAGGCGCAGCTTCGCCGGCTTTTGTCTAGGAAGCGGCTCGACTTCGTCGCCGTGCAGGAGACGAAGATTGAGAGTGATGACGAGACAGAAAGGGCTTTGCGACCTTTTCTGTCTGAATATAACGTCTGCGTTTCACACGCTCTTGGTTTATCCGCGGGCTGTTTCCTGTTTCTGAAAAAGAGCCTACTTTGTTCAGCACTTAGTTACCATGTAGACGCTGAAGGCCGATATATATGCTGTGATTTTGTGTTGCAGGGTGTGCCATGGCGATTAGTCAACGTCTATGCATTTAATGACGCTGCAAAACGAATTGTCTTATTTGATACTGTGCGTAGTCTAATGGACTGTGATCGTTGCATTGTGTTAATGGGCGATTTCAATTGTGTATGTGATCCGTGCGATCGAAGCGGCATTAACACTCAGCGGGACAGGAGTGGTGAAGTTTTGTCTAACGTAATAGAAAATGCAGGGCTCGTTGATATAGGAGTGTCGGGACAGGGAGCTCGCTCTTATACACGAATTCAAGGTCGCTCTTATGCCCGCCTTGATCGGATTTATGTTTCTTCATCACTCCTCTCCCGGGAACTGTCCTGCACTACTATCCCAGTTTCGTTCTCGGATCATTGCATGGTTATCGCAAAGATTAGTGAGAAATCTGCAACCAATTTCCGACCACAGTGGGCACTCTGGAAGCTTAACTCTGACCTCCTAAATGATCAGGATTTTATTAATCGCGTACACATGACCCTAAAAAATTCTCTTTCTACTGACTTGCCGTTATTTGCAGCTTGGGAACTCTTTAAACAAGAGGTTCGTACAGTGGCTATAGAAATTGGATCGCTGAAAGCATTCTATAGAAAGAATGAAGAAACATTACTTCTTAAGAGCCTACACAACCTTTACCAGATGGAATGCGAAATGCCAGGCACTTACATTGTTGACATAGAAAATCTTAAATGTGAGTTGCAAAAGTATGATGCACTGCGTTACAGAGGTGCGCGAGTTCGATCTCGAAACATGCGCGCTCTGCAGTCTGAGCAACCAACACGTCAAGCTTTACTTGACGAGCGACGTCACGCTGTTTCCAAAGTAATTCCGGAAATATACTCCGAAGGTACTCTTTTAACACATACGAATGACATAATTTCTAAGTTCGAAACTTACTACAGTGTGTTGTTTAGTGCTCGGCCCGATGATCACGATGCAAAAGTTTTAGAGAGTTTTGTGTCTCTTGTAAAACCTTTACAGGATGATGACTGTGCATGCATTAGTGATACCCTTACGATACAAGAAATTGAGCTAGCTATTGATCAGCTGCCTCTGTCGAAAACACCCGGCCCTGATGGACTTTCCTGTGAATTTTACAAAGCTTTCAAATCAGTTATCAGTCCCATATTATTGGACATTTTTATTACAAGCTTAGAGGTAGACGCCCTTCCGCAATCTTTTTGCAAAACCCACACAGTTTTAATTCCAAAAAGTTCAGATAAGGAGAAACTGCGTTCTGTTGAAAGCTACAGGCCAATCACATTGTCAAACGTAGATTATAAAATTTTTGCAAAAATTTTATCGAATAGATTGCAATTTGCGATGTCAATTCTCATTGGTTCCCATCAGACGTGTGGAATTAGGGGCAGATCCATTCAAACCAACATACATATCGCCCGTACACTCCTTCAGTATTGTTACGGTTCCACTGAACAGCTTGCAATGCTCCAGGTAGACCTTGCTAAAGCTTTTGACCGTGTCAGTCACTCCTATCTATTTACACTTCTGGAGCATGCCAATGTTGGCTCTGTCGTGCTTAAAGGCGTTAGGCTATGCTATACGTCTTGTACCACTCGTTTAGTTATTAATGGCCAACTCTCTAAACCAGTTTCCATTTGCTCTTCGGTAAAACAAGGATGCCCTATGTCCCCATTACTATTCGCCCTTTATCTGGAACCGCTATGCTTAAGCGTAATTCAGTCGAGTGACATCCATGGCTTCAATATACTGGGTAATGAAGTAAAAGTCTTAGCTTATGCAGATGATTTAGCGTTCTTCTGCACGGATAAGTCCAGTGTTGAAAAGGTAGTATCAAAAATAGAGGAATTTGGCAGCGTATCAGGAGCACGAATGAACTCCGCAAGAAGCTTAGGCTTATGGTTTGGCGCATGGTGCTATACACCAGAACAGTTTGCAGGCATTAATTGGACCGGTGTCCCGCCAAAGTATCTCGGCGTGCCGCTACACGCATATAAATTAAGCGCACACTATTGGAAAGAACAGGTTTCTGCCCTGCAAGGTTACGCCCAGACATTCATTCCACATCGACTATCTATTTTTGGGAAAGCTGAGGCCTGCAATAAGTTCTTGGCAACAAAAATTTCCTATGTATTGCAAGTTATACATTGTGCCAGGCTCTACATCCAACGCTTTCACCGAATCTTTGCGACCTTCGTATGGTCTTCCACTTTTGAGCCCATGAGGCGAGACAATATTTTCAGGCCCGTTAGTGAAGGTGGGCTGGGTTTAGTACATCTTTATGTGCGGCAAATAGTGTCTCGTTTCTTCTTTTTTCGTGATACATCACATCCTATAATTCGGTCATTCATGCAAGTCACACTTGTTAATGCTTTACCTGATTTAATCGTTTCTTCGAATTTTTCTTCACGTTTATGCTTGTGGGGGTTCATGCAAGAAGTTTACTTGGCGGTTCGTTTCCTGACAGTTCGGTTTTCCACAGAATACTTGTACTCTGTGTCGCGTAAAACGTTATACAAAGATCTATTGTCCATGCTTTTTCCGCCTCCATTTTACCGATCACTATACATCCAATGGCCAGGTCACGATGTTCTAAAACGAGTTCGTAAAATGTATATATCCCCTTGCTGCAAAACATTCTTTTATAAAGTTCATAGTGAAACCATACCGGTTAAAACATGGCTACAGAAAAAGGGTATCTTTGTCTCTTCTGTTAACTGTCGCCTTTGTGACGTGCCAGAGACGATTGAACACTGTTTTATTAGCTGCACCGACGCCATACTATTTTGGGATGTCCTCCAACGAACTTTGAAAAAAGACTTTGACATCAACGCTCATACTGTGCGATACCTGCTGCCGACCGCTGATAATAGTGCACCTTTTGATATGTTTTTTCTCATCGGAATGCACAGTTTGTGGAAAACGCGAATGATGGACAGAAACGCCGAAACGGTTGTACCTACAAGGGTGAATTTCATCCAAATGACCCTACACCTAAAGCAGGTTTATGATGAACTTGATACCCAGCCAGACTGGTACCCCATTTTGGTGAGGTGCCTAACCTTACCACCCTTCTGAAGTGAAACCACATTTCTACCCACAGTATGAACGATGCCTTTTCTCTGAGTGACTGTCAGTGTTGTCAGTGTCAGTGTTGTTGCCACTGTAATAAATACCATGAAAGAAAAAAAAAAAAGCGGCGTGGTCAAGTGGTTAGAGTACCTGCCTTGTGACCGAGAGGACTTGAGTTCGAATCCTGCTGTCGTGCACGTTTTTTTTTCAGCTCATTAATTTTTTTATTAAGGTATAATCGCCTAATTTAATTAATTCCACCTCTGCGGAGCATCGGAACGAATTACAGTTACTCCCTTCAGGATCATCGGGCAGGGGCAACTCTTAGTCCCTGAAGGAGTAAGCGCATGGGGAGTAACAGTTCATCCCATGTCAGTTCGTCCCCAAAAGGACTAATGGTTGTGGCAAATCAGTTAGTCCCCAAAAGGACTAACCTCCCTACCCCTTTTAGTCCTTTTTTTCTTAGAGTGCGCGTGGGGACGATTGACAGCAGCCGCAGCCATCAGACTTGCCAGACGACACGCGCTGCTCTGGCGCCATCTCGTAGCCGTAGCCGCCGCACTACGCTTTTCTTCCCACGTTTTCGCCATACCCTCCTCCTCCGCTTTCCGCCTCATGGTTCCGCTGCACCCTCCTCTCCGCTTTCCTCCTCGCGTCTTTCATCCCCCGCTGCACTCCGCGTTCGCGTTGATGTTTCGGTGTGGTCGTTCGCTCGGTTACGCCGACGCTCGCCACAGGAACGGGCGCCGAAGAGCTGTGCTCTAAAATAAATAAGCAATAGAACACTCAATAAAAAAGCAACAAAGTGAGCAGGATGCAATAGGTCACTCACTGATGCTTTGCACTGCGAGTGCAATCTACCGAAATGGCACTGAGTATGGCAGGTAAACGTTGAATGGTGGGGAGGAAGAGATGGATACGATAGTATCTGTTAAAAGTGCAAGGCAAATAAAGAAAATTGAAAAGAATAAAAACTAGATCATGAAAGAAAGCAGTCGCGGCAGCAGCAGCACGAGCTACCGCAACCAGAAGAACGTTGTCGCACGGCGAATGTCGTCCTCTGTCATTGTCGCTGACGCCATGCGCATTGTAACAAGAGCCATTGTCCCTCCCTTAATGGCCGTTTGGAGATCGCGAATGGAAAAGAGGCCACACACTGGTCAGTCGGCCAAATGCGTGCAACAGAGGTCTAGGCTTTCGGGCTACGGTTTTCGAATATTACACTGCGCTCAGCGCTATTTGAAGGCTGCATATTCTAAAATAAACATTAGGCTAAGTTAGATCGGTAGATTACACTCCTGTAACTTTGCAACACCCAACGAAATAGGTCAGTCTTCAGTGAACGGAGGCTCGGTAAAGAAGGGACGCAGAAACGAAAGATATTTCGGGCTAGCGACCTCCGAGTTCCTGCGACAGGTGCCCTGGCAATGTGCAACACGTGTCAGGCAAGGGTGAATTCTTGGCAATAAAGATTTCTTGGCAAAAAGAAAGCAACCTTTGTGAGCGCTTTCCGCGATATAATGATCGAAAAACAAGCCAAGTATTCGAATAGATCACGTGGCCGCCGGTAATATGGTTTTATGAGCGAAATTCAAGACCGGTGTATGAGGCTGTGATATATCCGCGGGTGATCTGCTCCGTCTTCCGCTAACGAAATGCAAATTAATTTTCAAGGTAATCTTTTCCCACTCCAAAATGAATACCTGCTCCTTTACTGCTCCGCGTCTGTGACGTATATTTCGTGTACGCTCACTTGGAAATCACGTGATAACTGTGGCTGCCATCTCTTGGTGCTCGCATTATTTCTCTCTTGCATCTCGTGTTCGCGTTCTTCTCTTGACACATTGCGCACAGAATCTCGCACATAGTAGTGCATAAAAAAGGAAGTGCGCCACCTGCTGGAACTGATATATGGGCTGTGATATGCGCCCTTTCGGTTAGGCCAATCTTACGAACCCAACCGCATTCTCCGGGCGCGATATTCGTTAAGTGCGCCTGATTTCTATAGCAGCCAACGGCTACTAATATCAGTGTGACGGCTTTTTCGACGCAAATATTAGGCAAATAATACCTTTAAACTGTTTTCTTGATAAGTTGCTTATTTGTTTGCTTGTTATCATCTATTTATAACTTTTTTTAGGTATCAAGTACGTGTTGCTACCTGCAAGAAGATTATACTTCACAATGATATGATACACTCCCCACCATATATAACATACTGAATAGCACGTGTTCATTATATATCATATACACCATTCTTCTCAGCGGCGCTGAGAACTTGCGCGAATTTTATCGTTACGGTTCTTAAAGCCATTTAGTAATGAGGCTGCTGCAGTGAACTTCAAGGACAGTTCGCAGATACATGGTCCATTTATGCCTGGGCGGTCTTTCTTTCTAAAGTTTTGCTCTAACTTTGATTGCCGTGGCACGCAGGACATCCTGTGTGAATAACTTAGAGCATTACTCTAGTCAATACTGCACTAAATCTCCGAGGCATATATGTAATACGTGCCTGCGTGTATGCAACCTGCGTAGATTGCACATATACTACATGTGCAAATAGGAAAGAATCCACGAGTCTTATGGATGAACCATATCACATAGCCAGCAGTAATATTGCATTAGCTAGCCCTCTATCGCACACTTAGACAAAGATGACCACTCTCTTTTTCAGCGCCGACTGCCCGATTGTCAATGCGCATGCTTTGCTGTTCGCTCTGGATGCACTTCATTTGACGTTAGCTTTACATTGAAGGTATTTCGATCTTGCCCTCGTATTTTTATGCGACCGGCGCGTTTACCTTGAAAGGACTCCAACTTGCCCGACTTGCTTTACTGACGCGGTATGTCCCGTACACTGCTTATAGGCGTATAGCACTAGCCCCGAGGTCGCGTCTGCGCAGTCGCCGAGTGCGAAAGGTATCGGCGGCAAACGGCGCCCGGGGATTGCAGAAAGGGGAGGGGGCGTGAGTGGCAGAAACGAAGAAGATGGCGGCGGCGGGGACAGTTCGAGGCCCTCCGGCGCGCAAATGATTTCGGAGAGAGCCATCGCCGTTCGCCACCTGGGCCCCGAGTCATCGTTAGTGGATGGGCGGGACGCGCCGTCAAAGATGGAGGCCGTATCGCAGCGCCTCCGCCTCGCTGGCAGCGTTTTGCCTTCGAAGAGGCCACGTGTGCGGCGGCGATAGCGCGTGTGTGTGTATACACGCACGCTGCGCACTCCTTCCGTGTGCCGTGGCCCGCGTGAGCGGTGTGCCGGGACGTACGGGTACGGAATACGCGAAATCCATTTGCAAGAAGTCGCGGCCCGACAAATGGCCGTCGCGGCCGCGCTCGCGGAGGTCCAGCGAGGGCCGTTCGCCCCCCTTCTCGTGCCCCGAACTCGAGTGCGCGGTGCGTCACGCCTACGAGCTCTTCCCGCCAAAGAGCGCCGGCCCGCACAGAACGACAGCGTACAGCGGCGACTCGGTTGGGCGTACGACCATGAGTATCATGCGCCGAAGTGTGCTTTCCTCGCACGGTGTACTGGTACAAAGATGTTGTTGGTGTCTCCCCATTTTTTGATGATGTGACCTTAAAGAGAAGATTCGCGCATATTGGTGACTTCTGCTGCTCTCCGTCGCAAGGCAGCAAGCGAAATGAAAGCGTAATGTACAGTGAAAAACAAGGAAGACAGTCTAAGTGCATGAACGCACGCAACGTTCTGTGCACGAGTCGAGGAAAGCACAAAGTCAGTAAAAGAACGCGTGCATAAATTCGCTGTTTTGTGGATGAGTACATCAACGTAGCTAACACCTGTTTACGTAGCATAACACGTAACTACACATAACAAGCGTAGCCGTGAACGAGGTATAAGAGCTTGGTTATTGAGACATTTGCAACGGGGTGTACTCAGACACGGAGTTGTCATACAAGCAGTTTTTCTTTATTATCTTTCTTTCTTTTCTTTTTTGGGGAATCTCAAAGCGGCAAGCACTCTCCTCTGTAATCTCCTCTGGCTTTCGGCCAAGTAGGTTTTTGTTGGGATTAGTGGGTTACAATCAAACAATGTTAAATTTGCATCGTGGTTCGCCTTCCAAGATTCTGTCATGGGAACTCAAGAAAGAAGCCGCAGCATCCTTGTCTGCATGGCCACAGGACTAGTGACGCATTGTATTGTCTACAAAACGTGCCGGGTTTATGCTGCACTGAGCTGCAGACGATGCAAGAAAGTGCAGCAAATTTTTACGCTGCCGCTAAAACCTGCCGGCATGGAAAATACAGGCGTCAATCAGCAACAATTTGGAGCACTGTCGACACCCGATCAAACCGACTGTTGCTGCTAAGTTGACAGGATGTTTGTCTCAGAAGCGGGAGGACTTCACGAAGTGAAGAAGGGGGAGATAAGTAAGGTCTCGTTATCCTGGAGCGATTGTTTAGCGGATGCATCGGCTGCACTGTCGCCAGAAGTATCTCACTGTCCTGGCATCCCCTGAAACCTTATAAGTGGGCCCCTCTGAGGAATGCGTATACTAGATGTGAACTCAACGCGTTTCCCCATAGATTCTTGGGCGGACGTGGGGGCGACTGTGGGAATCAATAATCATAACCCATTTTTGTTTACCATCCACTGATGCTATACGAAGGCGCAGCAACGTACGTAGAGAGAATAGCAAAATGTTGGTGGATAGTCGTGCAGCGGTAGAGAATATATACAAGTTTCGTGTTTGTAAACAATAATAAACCTATAGCGTCGCGGCAAGCAGGCGCATGGGCAGAATTGAACAAAAAGTAATAAACACTTTTGGCTACTTCTCCTTGAGTCACTTCGATATGTGGGTGCAATATTCTGCGGCTTTGCTTGCTTACGTGTACGACGATAAACTTTCCAGGAACAATAGAATCATGCGCCTGCATATGTTACCTGTAAACGCGACACCAAATCGAAGGCGCCGTATAGTATCACTCCTTTCCGGTTCAGGCGGCGCAGAATACCAATGGCGCACGGTGGTATTGTAGAAGTGCATGCGTCCCGTCACTCCCGCATTGCCTGAAGCGAAATCAGGGCGTCTATTTCCTTCTCACCGTCGAGAAGCAGTGGGGGTTAAAAAAATAAAAGCTGCTGAATGACTTTGTGTAGCAGACACATGCAAAAGGGTCCTTTGCAAGGAATACATCACAGGCTGTGGCGTGTAACAAAGGAAAGTGCTACAAGGGAACACTTGACAGGCAACCAGGAAAATTCACTAGTCGTCATGTATGCGTTCGCCGGAAAGCCGAAAACAAAGCTTGCATTATACATTTTGTTTCTGCATTGCTTAGAAAGCTCTTGCGGTTGTTCAACTTGTGGTAACTTGCATGCGACAGTTTGTTTAGAGATGGGTAACAGTGTACGAGGCTTTAACGTTCGGTTGTTACAAAATATTCGGTTATTTGCCAACCCTCGGAAATGCCGGAACAGTTCTTTATTTCTTTTTTTTCGAATACGAATAATTAGTCTGTATTATTCGATTCGTATCCGCGTTTTCGATATTCGCCCACACGAAGTGATATTGTGTGTGGCAGGCGAGTATTATTCAAGGCTGCCCACTGCAATGAAATCAGGAAGCACCCGCCGAGGTGGCTTAGCGGCCATGGTGTTGCGCGCTAGGTCGCGGGTTCAAATCCCGGTCGCGGCGCCCTTATTTCGATGGAGGCAAAATGCAAAACCGGCCGTGTCCCGTGTACTGGGGTCACGTTATTAAGATCCCCTGGTGGTCAAAATTAATCCGGTCCCTCCGCTACGACGTGCTCATACTGAAATCGTGGTTTTAGCATGTAAAACTGCGAAATTCATTCATTCAAGTCATGAAACCAGAGGACGACAAGTTAATCGTTTAAATAGGTAATTCATATTATCGGTGAGTAAATTCTGACGTCATATTTGTACAGTAGTAGTTGCGTGGGCACTCATTAAGTTTGTTTCTTTCAAGTCGACCGGCTCTGTACCAATTGATACCGAACAGACATCAATGGAATGAAATAATGCGTAAATAATGTTTGTGGTGAACGAATTGACATGTCTTACGATTATAAAGCATTTGATGGTAAAAACGTACAATTTGAAAATGAACGTTGCGGCTTTGGCAGCCGCTTCTCAGAGCTTTATTTTCAGTGCTGTGGAAATATGTTTGCCTTGTGACCATTCATTCATTCATTCATTCATTCATTCATTCATTCATTCATTCATTCATTCATTCATTCATTCATTCATTAAAAGAACCGTCTTCGCCTGTATCAACGCGCTCGACTGCGCTCTTGCCTACAAGCGTTCTAGAAAAAGAGAAACGGGGCGATAGTGCAACCACGTTTCTCGGTCCAAATTTCTGAACCTGCGCGCTCCATGTTCTTACTACCCAAGTTCGTATGGTATAAAAAATATAATTCAAATAAAAGAGCCCTGAAGACACCCTGTTCCATGTTACGTATCGTACGCTCTCACCTCGTGCCGAAAAGAAGCGATATAAGATTGCTTCTACGCATTATATTGAGAAGCGAAATCTCCGCGTCTGATCCACGAACGCAGCGCTTCCTGAAGGCGGCGGCCGAAAACACCGAAATGTTCCTTTTTCTTCCTCTTTTGTCCCGTTGCTTATTCTGTGCCGAAAGTGGTGTTTCTGTTTGCGTAGCGTTAGGGTCCTGAACTGCGTACAGCAGAAGCATGAATGACGGCGCTTGCCACGCTGTCGCTCACAATAGTCCGCGCGCGAGCGGGCAAGGGCGAAATCAATTCTCGCGCGTAAACCGACGTCCTTGGGTGACCTTCACACGGGGGCCCCCCTTTTTGCTTGGTACGAGCCAACCA